>NC_056731.1:979961481-980198981 GCF_019279795.1 Protopterus annectens
GCATCTGTTTGAGGCAGGTAATCCTCTTTGTGAGGTATTTCTGTGGCCTTTCCAGTTGTTGTAGATGTCTTGTGAGGTACATACCAAAAGGGGTGTTGTACTCTATAATGGGTCTAATGAGTGATGAGTAGAGGACAACAATGACCTCATTTTTCCTGGATGAGAAACCTTTTGTGATGAGGTGTGCCATGTAGAAGGATTTCCTGACTTCTGTGGAGATGTGATTGACAAAGGAGATACTACTACCCACCTGTGCCCCAAGGTCTCTTATCATACTTTCGGTGTTAAGTAGACTACAGCCTATGTGGTAGTTTATGGGTGCAGCATTTTTACCAAAAGGGATGACAATGCACTTTTTGGAATTGAGCTTGAGGCCATGGCTTTGACACCAGGCATCTGTCTCAGTGAGGCCATTTTGTAGGATGTCCACATCGTTAGGAGTTTTGATTATGGCTCCAAGTTTGCAGTCATCTGCGAACTTTGTTAGCCAAAGACATTCTGTGGTAGCCTGTACTTCAGAGAAGTAGATACCAAACAGGACATGACCTAGGACTGAACCCTGTGGTAGTCTACTTGTCACTGGTCTGAAGTTGGATTTAGAGTCTGCTACTTTCACAGTGTCAGTTCTGTCAGTGAGCCAGTTGGCAACCCATCTTGTGTCATAGGGTGTTTTATACCTAGTTTAGTGAGTTTATCTATAATTCCAGAGTGGGGTATGGTGTTGAAAGCCTTGACGAGATCTAGATAGGCTGTGTGAACCACCTTACCCTCATCTATGGCTTCGGTGACCACTTCAAAAAGTCTATCAGGTTTAGGAGACATGATCTGCCTTTTACAAAACCGAACTGGGTAGGGTCCAGACTTTAGAGATTACCAATGCCATTGTTTATAATTTCCATGATGATATGTTCCATAGACTTGCAGACCAGGCTCATCAGGTTAATGGGGTAGTAGTTCCCGGGGTCCGTGGTGGCTCCCCCTTTGTGGAGTGGGATAACTGTTGCTATGCACCATTCAGTGGGCATAAAGCTTGAGGTGAGGCAATGACTGAACATGGTACTTAGGTGGGGTGCTAGTTCATTCTGTAGTTCATGTAGAACGCAGCCTGGCATGTTGTCAGGTCCCATAGATGCTGAGTTCTTGGCTTTGGAGAGTGTGTTTTTTACCTGTGCAGCTGTGATTACAGCAACTTTGCATTCTTCCGGTATAGAGATGGGCCCTTTAGGGGATGAGAGAGGGGTAAAGTTAGCACTGAAACTATCTGCCAGGATGTTGGCAATATCAGTTGATTTAGTGCCATTGTGCTGTAACTCAGTGCAGATCTGAGTGTAGCCATTGAGATTCTTGACATAGCTATAGAATGCTTTGTGGTTATCTTTATAATCAGTGGTGATTTTGTTTTCATAACTAGCTTTGGAGGATTTTATGAGGGATCTCAGCTCCTTACTGAGGCTGACCATGGAGTTCCTCCAATCATGGGATTTTACTCTTTTTTGCAAGAGTTTTTTTCTTCTGTTGTAGAGTTAGTTTATGGCAGGGGACCACCAGATTGTCTACCTTTTTTTGGAGGATAGCATCTTGGTTCTGTTAGGGATTGCACAATCCATGCACTCATGTAAGTGCTTATAAAGTGCAAATGTATAGGATTCAGCAGTCGTCCCTCTATTGTCCATCAGCATGGTTGTCATGAATTTTGCCACTTCTGCTTAAGAAGCGTGAAGATGGCTTTGGAGAATTTTTTTATGGTGGTTTCCCTAATGAGGGGTGGGTGGGATGTGGACATCTAGGGTGATTTGCTTGTGGTTTGATCTGACCAACAAGGAATTGACCTCTGGTGTGGAACACTAGTTGCCCATGTTGGTAATGACCAGGTCTAGGATATTGCTGCCCCAGGTGGGGCTGTGGATAAGTTGATCCAAGGCATTGGAATTTATGAATTCCAGAAAACGTTGAGCACAAGAGTTGATACATGAGTAGTTTTCCCAGTTAATGGTGGGGTAGTTGAAATTGCCCATTATTAGGATGTTAGTTTGTACTTTAATATTTTCCAGTGTATCAAGAAATGAGGAGTGGGAATCCTGGGGCATGGTGGGGGATCAGTAGCAAGCTACAATTTGGATTGCGGTCTTGCCCAGAGTTAGTTGCACTTGGATAATCTCAGATGCATTATGCTGAGCAACTAGCCTGGAGGTGTGGATATCCTTAATGAATATGAACATGCCTTCACCTTTAGAGCTTCAGTCCAGGTTAGGTGGCCGAAAGGTGTGGTATGAGTTATAGCCTGGTAATGCAGGGGTGCTCTCTGGAGACTTGAACCAGGTCTCTGTCACTGCCCAGATGTCGATGTTCTCCAGTTTAAGGAGTGCCTCGAGTGAGTGCATTTTGAGGTTTAGACTTCTAGCATTAAGTAGCATTGCTCTCAGATTTTGCTTGCTTGTACGTGTTATGTTGATGAATTTGTCATTTGAATATTGCCTAAGAAAGGCACTATAGGGGTGGCAAGAGCCTTAGTCAGTATCCAGAATCCAAAGGGCGACAGGTACAGGCCATCTCTGGCAAAGCATCGCGGTTTGTCGATCATGTCATCCCATGCAGACAGAAACTGGATCCCCTTAGAATGACACCAGAAGCTTTGCCAGTTGTTGAAGTCAGTCATTTTGTCCTTGTACTGTGGTATCCTTCTGGGTGATAGCAGGATGCTACTCAGGGCTAGGGTCATACCTGCCTGGGCTACAAGATTGGACAGCTCCTCCATGTCTCTTTTCATGTAGTCCAGGGAGGTGCATCTCAGGTCATTCACACCAACATGGACAATGACAGAGTCATATTTGTACTTTTTGTGGAGTGACCTGAGTGCATGCATTATGTGGCAGATCTGGCACCTGACAGTCAACTGACAGTAACTTTCTCCTTGTTTTCCCTGGTGAGTGGAACATCAGTGTGCCTGACTATAGAGTCACCTATGACTAGAGTGTTGGGTACGTTGTTATGCTTTATGGGCTTTGGTTGAGTGGCACACTGAATATGTGGGATATGTGTCATTTGGGTTGTGTTGCGCGGTGGAGGTTGCTTGTGTTTCTGCTTTGGAGGTCCCTGTTGCTTGGGTAGATTTTTTTGAGAGCCTCCTCGAATGTAGGTGTGTGTTTTGTGTTTCTATGTGTGTAGGTGGTGTAGGTTTTGAGGGACTATGTGATGAGTGTGGTATGGTGCAGTTATTTACCTTCTCCTCTTGACTGTCTAATCCAGTATTGAGTAAAGAGAGCTTTGCTACCAGTTTGTCTATATATGTGCATCTCTCATATGTTGTAGTGTTGGGTGGTAGGAGGAGAGGGTTGTCTGTGTACATGAGGTAATTGCTGCATTGCCCCAAGATGCCCAGATTCATGAGATAGTCAGGAGAAAACACCAGGAGCTGACCCTTAGACATGCCTGGATAGGTGCTTATTTATTAAGTACTGAAAACTGTTTTCCTCTAGACAAGTGAGGAAAGTTGAGTGTTGTAGTAATTTGTAACTTATTTAGTGCTTACAATGAGTTCTGAACAAGTGCTGAGCTCAAACAGTTTTGATTGCTGAAACTAGAAAACTGGCTAGTTCTAAGAAACACAATTAAGCTAGAAGGCTTCCCTCCAATACTGAAAGGCTTGGGGGCTCAGAAGCTTATAAACAGTACTGGATACAGCAAATCTGTATCTGGATTGGATGACTTACAGGAAAGGCAGGTAACAGCTTAGAATTTTTTTTTTGTAAAGTGGAAAGGGGAAAGGAGAAACAGAAACTAACTGGGTTGGACATCT
Source organism: Protopterus annectens (assembly GCF_019279795.1). Lineage (NCBI taxonomy): Eukaryota > Metazoa > Chordata > Ceratodontiformes > Protopteridae > Protopterus > Protopterus annectens. The sequence continues at coordinate 979,965,278 of NC_056731.1, forward strand.
CAAATGTTCTCTCTGGATTAGGTAGAATGAGGTAATGACATTAGACTGGGAGGAGTGTCCCAGATCAAATTTAAAGTAGGGGCGGGCAACTGCAAAGCCATCAAGTATAAATACAAGATACCAATAGGGAGGGAGAGTGGGAAACAAAAATCAGAACAAACAAAGCCAACCACATGCTTAACAATTGTAGAAAATGTCTAGTTAATACCTCACACACAGTGAAACTAGCAAGTAAAGTATATGCAGATAATAAAAGTGCTATAAATAACTCAGAAATAAGCAATAAACAGGATGCTTAATGTTATATATCACAGATTAGTTGGCTCAGAGCCCTTCCTCTGACTTCCTCTGATTAGCTCTTTCTGTTTTGCCTATGTAGAATGATTCACACAACTGACACTTGGCTAAATAAACCGCCATCATAGACTTACAGTTGTGTTTCATTCTACAGTTTATCTTATTACTGTTCACTATTGTTGTGAGGCCCACATCCATGTGGGCAATCAGGGGGAAAAATAAAGTGAAAGGCAGGTAGGGATGTGCAGGACAGCTGTAGGAAAAGACAATCATTCCCCATTTCTTGTACAGCAACAGCTATGCAAGTTGTGGATAATTTGGAGCCTCACAACCCAGAGAGAGGTGAGTGAGCAACATAACTGTGCTGATTAAGTGCTGTAATGCTTGATTGTGGGCGGTGTATGTGGGGTAGAAATGGAGAGATATGTATGGGGTGAGAGTTTTTTTGTGGGACAGATGCCCCCTTTTTTTCTTTTTTTTTTTTTTTTTGAAGTAGAGAGTGGAATGTTGGGGAAGGGATATAGATGCATGTGGGGAGGTAAGTTGGAAAAGAAAGGTAGAATTTGCAAACAGACAAGATAGGCAAGACAGCAGATGGAGTGGTGTATGACACATGAGGCAGATAAACACCTTGGACGGGGAGGGTGTTTTGGAATTAGAGAGCCATGTGCCCCTAGAATGCAGCATTGGGACTGAGCTTCCCACCCATGGCCAGCCACCACTGTTCCTACACTGCCACAAAGGTGGCTGTGTTGGGGGCTTGGCACTGGGGCCAGCCTGCCCCTCTAAGTTGGTCAGTCTGCACTCAATCCATTGCAGTTGATCGTCAAACCTTTGCTGCACAATCCTGTGCACCATGCCTAGTAGTTGTGACTGGGTGACAACTCCTTCTTCATGCCCACTCCCAGAAAGGGCAAGGGCCCCGTCCCCTGAGGCAGTTCCTCCTGTAGTTAGTGAAGGACTGGCAGAGGGGGCAGCTTCAGGTTGGGTCCCAGACATGCTTAGACCTGGTACCATGGCCAGTTGAGGTAGGGTAGATGGATCCACAGGAACCGGCTTACCCAGTCAAACTATGGTGTATAGGTTAATAATGAACAGAACATTTAAACATTAGTTATAACAGCATGCCAGGTTGTTTCAATTAACCCAGTAACATAACATTGCATAGTATATGGAACACAACAAGTGGTACAACAGTCAGTATTGTAACAGCATGCCAGTCACAGTTATGGCAAAAGGCCAATAACATAGGTAATTCAAAAAGGTATGTTAGTGTGCAACCATTGTAGACATGGCCACTGTACCTTCTGTGTAGACCTTCCACTATTCCTACACAGATTTTATTAAATCCCCACCTATGTTTTATTTTGAGAAATGTACACATCTGTAATAAGTATGTAACCTATAAATGGTATTTATTGAAGTAACCAGATCTGTTGTAACTTGACAATATGACAACATAATCCAATCTAATGAACAAGCTTGAGTTTACAAATTTTAAAACCTATTTTAACATTATCCACTGTCTAAGTTGGTTATAATCTTGTAGTACTTTCACAAACCCCCATAATACTTTATGTGGTTCAAGCCCATCCACTGGAATGGACTTGAATTTTTATATCTCAATAAAAATGGACTGAATTAGATATATTTTTACACATGTATTGGATGGAAACCATTCTGACTATTAGTAACATATAAGTAAATATGGACATTTGGAGCACATCTCTTTGAACCTTCCTGCTTTTGGAAAATATATCTTTTACTCTGGCTCTGCATACTCAGTGCCTCATCCAGTTAATAATCCATTTATGCACATAAAAATTAACATTTAAGTCTTCCAAAGTGCTGAGTAAAGGAGATCATAGAATCAAAAGCTTTTGTAAGAACCAAAAATACAACACTCTAGTATTTTTTTCTGTCGAGTAACAGACATATAATTATAACTATTTAATGGATTATTTATATAAAATCAAACAGATGTAAATCTGTGCTGATGGAGATCAGCACTGAGACACACATCTAAAACATCACGTTTAACAAAGTCCTTTCAAAACACTTCTATAAAATGTATGTATAACTTAGCAGGTGTAAAACTTCCCATATTATCTGCATTGTTGGATTTGGGAACAGGAGAAACTATTGTCTGCCTTTTGGCCTTAGGGACATAGCAGGCCTCTAAAGATTTCAAAAACAGATATGATAGATGCAGATATGCTAGACACTGAAGAATATTGTCTTTACCTTTATTGAGAAAATGCTCATTTAGCCATTATGGTACTGAGTCAGATCTTCTTTTACACAGTTTCAGTGAAAGTGTTTTTTTCAGTAACAAACTGGCATAAAGTGGAATGAGCCTTGATTTCCAGAAAAATACTAGTGTCTAATAACAGTTCCAAGGAATAAACTATCTCTTAATAATTCAAAAATAATTTTTTTCATGTCAGACATAATAGAGCTGCCAGTATTTAATGTAAAGTTTTTCTATACGCTACACATATGAGTTCTAACAAGTTTAAATAATGACTTGTATTATATACATTGCACTGAGCTTCCTTTAACTCATATCTTGATTGAATAGAATATATCAATTTTCTAAGATTACACATCACTTTCTTGTACCTTTCACTATCTTTGATTTATGAAAGTTTCTTAAAAATCGTCCAGTATTGATGTTCATTTTTGATCACTTTCTGAGTAGCTCCAATACATCAATGGTAAATAAATGTATTTTCCTCTGAGGTTATTGTTATCAACAAAAATAAAATCATAAATACTTGCTCAATTTTTAAGCTGTACTAATAGCAGGACAAATATATTTCTGTTTACAAATCTTGTCTCCAGTCCCAGTGCTACAATTCATTATTTTTTTTAATAATCAGATTTGCAGAAATTGTTCTACTGATCTGCTGCAAACAGTTCAGTTATTACCAAGTTTATTTATTTATTTTATTTGTTTACCAGGTAATGTCCAACTGGACGCAGGGCCCATTTTCAGTGGAGACCCAGGGAGAAAAGCTCCAGACATACAGAAACAAATTTGTATTATAACAACATAAGTAAACTAATAATGATTACAATGTATATACAGAGTAAACAGTAAAATGAATATAAACAAAGTGGTAAGTATGACGTGAATTTACAAATTAAACTTTTATGGAGTCCAGGGTTAGTACAGTTTAAATTTGACTTGTATTTACAATTTGAATTTATGGTGTCCAGAGTTAGCACCGTTTAAGGATCAGTGTAATTCAACATTATCATAGTGAGAAAGAGTACTGCAGTATTTACAAGGAGGCAGAGCATTTAGGTACCTAGAGGCTGACACAAGTTGATATGTACTAGTATCAAGTTAGCCTGGGATAGATAGTAGGTGTCTAGAGGTTGACACATGTTGATGTGTACTAGTATCTAATTAGCCTGGGATAGATAGTAGTTAGAGGCTGACACAGGTTGATATGTACTAGTATCAAGTTAGCCTGGGATAGATAGTAGTTAGAGGCTGACACAGGTTGATATGTACTAGTATCTATTTAGCCTGGGATAGATAGCAGTTAGAGGATGACACAGGTTGATATGTACTAGTATCAAGTTAGCCTGGGATAGATAGTAGTTAGAGGCTGATACAGGTTGATATGTACTAGTATCTAGTTAGCCTGAGATAGATAGTAGTTAGAGGTTGACACAGGTTGATATGTACTAGTATCAAGCTAGCCTGCGATAGATAGTAGTTAGAGGCTGACGCAGGTTGATATGTACTAGTATCAAGTTAGCCTGGGATAGATAGTAGCTAGAGGCCGACACAGGTTGATACGTACTAGTATCAAGTTAGCATGGGATAGATAGTAGGTACATAGAGGCTGACATAGGTTGATATGTACTAGTATCAAGTTAGCCTGGGATAGATAGTAGTTCAGTAGCTATTTGAAGGAGGATGTTATTAGAAAGCAAGTAAGTGAAGAGACAATTAAAGGCATTGTGCAGAATGTGAAACCGAGATTGAGGGGTAAGAGATAGCTTGAGAGGGAGAAGAAATAAGATATATGATTAGGAAGAAGGCTATGGGATTGGCAGCAGGAGCTGTGCTAGCCAGGAGTATGGGAGGAGCAGATCCAGTGATCAGCTAGATAGGGTCTATATTATAACTTCGAAGATGTAAAACTTTGAAAGTTATAATATTGAACCCACTACATCGAAGGATAAAAATAGTGAAGCCCCGGAACATCGAAATCTTACCTAGGGCAAGATTTTGGTGGGCCATTTTGTGGCTATGCTATTTCCTCCACTGTGGTGTGAGTGTTACGGACCTTAGGGTTAGGGTACAGGTTAAGGTAAGTGGATAGTTAGTAATGTATGTATCGTGTAGTGTAAGGTTGGGTTTTGTTAACTGTATGTGTGTGTATTAACTAGTTTGTTTGTGTATAGTTCTGTAGGGTATGTGTGGCTTCGTTACGGACCTTAGGGTTAGGGTGCGGGTTAAGGTAAGTGAATAGTTAGTAATGTATGTATGGTTTAGTGTAGGGTTGGGTTTTGTTAACTGTATGTGTGTGGTTTATTTATTTTGGTATGCTTGTGTTGTGTGTATGTTTCTTGGAACAGCAAATTTTTTCCCTGGGAAAAACTTTGCTATTCTGAGCATTCAATGTTATCATAATTCGAAATTCCACTTTCGAACTTATATTGTTCGATATTTTGGAATTTCGATTATATGATATAGACCCGCTAGATGTGCCTTTAGGAGGTGCTTGAATTCATGATAGTTGGGGTTTTTAGTTATAGGGTGAGGCAGAGCGTTCCAGTGCTTTGCAATTTTGTAAGAATAGAGGGCAGAGCCTTGTGTGTTGTGGGGTAGGGTAATCTTTAATATTAGTTTATTGGAGGATCTGAGAGATCTAACATTTGGATTGAGTTTGATCAGGATAGAAAGCACAGGACAGTCGTTAGGTTTGTGAATTATTTTATGGGCTATGGAAAGTCGGTTGAAGGTTAAGAGGTTAGGAAGTTTTAGCCAGTTGAGTTTGGAGAGTACATCACAGTGGTAGGTTCTGTAAGGGAGGCCTGTGGCAAATTTGGCAATTTTGTTGTAGCACGATTCAAGATTATTTAAGTCTGATTTATGTATGTTAGTAAATATTTGGAATCCGTAGAAGAGTGTGGAAAGAAGCTGAGACTGGGAAGTCGCATGTCTGGCAGTTTCTGTGAGATAAGGCTTGGGTCTGTAAAGGGTACCTAGTTTGGAGTGGACTTTTTTGATGGTGAGGGCGATGTGACTATCAAACCATACATTATTGTGTATTGTGACTCCTAGTACTTTGGTTTGGTTAGACGGTTCTATTCTGGTTCCATTTGTGGGAAGAATGGTAAGTGAAGACTGGCAAGGTTTGGGTTTGTTATAATTGAATACTATTATCTTGGTTTTGTTTGGGTTCAGTATGAGCTGATGGATAGTGAGGTATTTTTCTATGTCCTGAAAAGATATTTGCATTTTAGTTTGTAGTTCTTGGGGAGTAGAGGCTGAGCAGATTAGTGTGGAATCATCAGCGTACTGGATTATGGAGGCTAGATGGGTTGCAGAGCTGAGGTTGTTAGTGAATATAGGAAAAATAAGGGGGCCAAGTATGGATCCTTGGGGGGCACCTACAATGATTGGAAGAAGGGGGGAGAGGAAGCTTTCCCATAAGGTGGCTTGCTGATGGTTAGACAGGTAACTATGAAACCAAGTTAAGGAAGTTGTACTGAGGCCATATGTTGACAGTTTGTCTACTAGGATTTGGTGGGAGATGGTATCAAATGCTTTTGACATATCAAGGAATATGGAGGAAACAATCTGGCCTTCATTTATAAAACCTGGAATGGTGTTAGTAAAATATATTAGAGCAGTGCTGGTACTATGTTTAGGTCTGAAACCATGTTGTGTGGGGGAGAGTAGGTTGTGAGTGATGAAGTGGGTAAGGAGTTGGGAGTGAATGCATTTCTCCAAAATTTTGGCTAGAGGGGATAGAATGGCTAAGGGGTAGTAGTTTGTTAGGTCTTTATAGGAGCCACCTTTGTGTAGGGGAATTAAGTGTGATATTTTCCGGAGATTGGGTACATAGTTTTCAGAGATTGAAGGGTTGATCAGGATAGACATAGGATAAGCAATTGAGGGGGAAGCTATCCTAAGAAATTCATTAGATAGTTGGTCTGCTGCTAGACAGCAAGGTTTGAGCTTGGAAAGGAGAGCCTTTATGTAGCTAGTTTAGATAGGTGTAAATGAAAAGTAGTTGGGGGAGTTGGAATATGGAGGGTGTACATTAAAGGATTGATTTGTCTATTGACCTAGGAGTGATGTAATTGTGTGAATAAAGTGGGTGTTAAATTGAGTGGCTATTGGGTCAGTTACACTGGAAGTGGCTGGTGGGAGGGTTGGGGTATGGCCTGGGCTGAGAAGCTTGTTAATATTTTGCCAGAACTTTTTGGGGTTGTTTTGGTGGGTTTGTTGATAAGATAGGAAGTATTTTTGCTTGTCTGATTTTATTTGTTTTTCAGTCAAGTTTCGTAGCCTTTGGCATGTTGTATGGGTTGTTTTATTTTTGGAAGTGTGATAAGCTAGCCATGCCCTGTCTCTGTTTTTCATAAGTAATTTGGTTTCTTTTGTAAGCCAGGGTGTATGTTTAGGGTTTGATCTAATTTTTCTTATGGGAGCTAGATCATTTAGTATATTAAGAAAGGTATTGTTGAAGTACTGTACAGCCTGATCAAGTCAGGAGATTTCTAAGAGGAGACCAGATACTTTGTTGAAGTATTAAGTTGAAAGTGGATGAGGAGAAGTTTTTCTTGTTATGGGTAAATCTATATATTGTGTTGGTTTGTGTCTGAACACGTTTTCTGTATAGGAAGGTGGGTGAGTGGTCACTGAGGGAATCTGGAGGGCAGCCTGCTATGTAACTTAGGCTGGGTCTGTTAGTCAGTATCCAATCAAGTGTGGACTGCCTTTTGAGTTTTTATCTAACCAGGTGGTACAGGATATAGTTTTGTAAAGTTGAAAAGGTTTAGGAAATTGGTTGGGAAGTTGGTGGTGATGAAGTGCCAATCTAGGTTGAAATCACCTAGGATGATAGTCTCCTGGTTAAAAGAAGTTGATGCCCAAGCTAGTAGATTTTCAGTAGTGGGAAGGTTATTTCCAGATGGGGAGGTAGGCGGTTATGATGATAATAGTTTTGTTAGGCTTTATGACTAGGCATGTTGTTAAAATTGCACAGTTTGGTAGGTTTGGTGGGGAACAGTTCAATTGTTCAAGTTTGAGTGTTTCATTACATGTAATGGCAACTACACTATCTCTTTTGATTGGTGTGTCTAACCTTATAATGTTGTATCCAGTAGTAATTATTTCTTTGTCTTTAATGTGAGGCTTTAACCAAGTTTCTGTAATTGCAATGATGTCTGATAGGTAGGTGTCAAGGGTTGCATGGAATTCAGAAATCTTATTTACTATGCTATGGAGATTATGGGTGAGAAGGAGGATGTCGTTGCTGCTTTTTGGGAGTGGTGGGAAGGGGTGGTGGCTGGTGGTGTGGTGGTATGAAGGAGGGCTGGAAGGAGAAGTAGCTAGGCAAGGTGGTGGGTGATTATGTGGCCCTTGGTTAGGATGGATGTCAGCTTGGAGTTTTATATGCGATAAGCTGTATAAAAGTAGTTGTTTGAGTTTGATGGCAAGTTTGACATATCTAAGAGTTGAAGGATTGGAACCATGTGTGGGAAAGTGTCTGAAGGGTAAATGTAGTGATGTAGGTGTGTTATAGGGGTGAGAGCTGATTTCAGTATATGTGTGGGTGCGATTGCTGGTGGGGGATAGAGGGAAAGTTGGAGTGCATAGGTGGTAGATAGAATATGAGTGAAGGGAGGTGGCGCTATGTATGAGGTACAGAAGGACAAGTAGTAAAGTATTTGTTAAAAGGGAGTGGAAAAGAGGCATAGGGAGCTAGAGACAGGTAGGGGAGGAGATTAAGGGAGAGTGTGGATTGGAGTTGTATTTGAAACCCATAGCTGAACAAACAGCGGATAAGAAGTCCACTTAAAACTGCATAGTTGCATGCATGGGGTTCAGATATACATACATATATATATATATATATATATATATATATATATATATATATATATATATATATACATATATATGTGTGTGTGTGTGTGTGTATGTATGTATATATATATTCATATATATATATATATATATATATATATATATATATATATATATATATATATATATATATATATATAGTTTCATATATATATGTATGTATATATACAAAGAAAGAGAGATAAATAAATATGTATGTATACATACACATACACACACGTAAATATTAATGTGTAAGACAATCACTTACATCTAAAAATTATGTCAAGTGGGTATGTACATGTCATTATTCATTACATTAAGAACAGACCTAAGTGCTCCTGTTTTAATTTATGTGTACACATTAAAAGCCAAATCATGTAACTTGCACACAAAGTATACTCTCTTCAGATATGGGTCAATACTGCTTTGCTTGTGAAGAACAGCAGAAGTGGAGATATGCTCTACAACAGAAGCAGAGATATGCTCTAAGAGTGAATGACAAATAAATCGAATGCTGTCCTGCAACATGGTTGGATCATATGTGCTGTTGACACTGCTTGTCAGATATGCAGGACAGGCATGCAAACAGCCTTGTACCATTAAGGTATGTTGCTCGATATCTTATGGTAGCACACTGACATTGCCATATATGACAGCACACAGGGACTTTCCATATTTAGTAGAGTAGTTACTGACAAAATACATTAGTACCACATTTACATTTCATAATGCATGCCCTGTGTACAACATACATGTGAAACATACCTTTCATCATATGAAGTATCTCTACCACGTGGCACTGAAGTGTCTCTCTAGGCATCCATTCTTGATGAATCTCAGTGCAACAACAGGCCATAAAGTTTAGGTTTACCCCCCTTCCCATTTTGTGGTAAGATTTTCTCCAATATTACATACCTTTCCTGTAAAACACTAATGCACATCTCAAAACAAACATGGCACAATTGGTTGTGGTGAAACGCTCCCTTGTGTGTGAAGTATTATTTTTTTTATTTCCTGGGCATGTTGGAGAAAAGTTGTCTCTGTAATGGCTCATGCTTCACAAGAAAATTTCTTAATTTGCTTTTTGTCATTCTATATGAATTTCTTCATTGATACAGATAAGAGAATTATGTTGTTAAAGACCTTAAAGAAACTTGCATGTAGTTAAGAAACTGCTCCTACATATTTTACACACATTGATTATTCTGTCTAGGCCAAGATCAAAATTCAGAACAGTGTGACTGTTATTCTAAATTTGAAAAATGAGGAAAAAGAGCTAAAATATTTAAGAACATTTTAAGAAGGATTATTCAAAGAGTTGAAGCCTGAAAAAGTTGAGGAAATGAAAACAGTGATACAAATCAGGTGAGGTTTTATCCACAGAAAGAGAAACATAGACTCTCTGATACTAGTGAGTGGCAATCTTCCACAAGATCCTCTGAGGCTGGTGTTCCTCATTTGTGACTGCCTTACATAGGGCATTGCTGTCCACCTTAAAACTACCAGAGTTGCCTCCATGAACTTATTGCTACAAAAAAGTATGACAAAGCAGAAATGTACCTTGGCATAACATTTCAGAATGATCCAGACTGCAAAACTATGCAACATTGTTCTGCTACAACATGGTTAAAGGCTACCTCATTTTTCTATGGCTATAACTTTCTTACCTGGTGCTGCCAACACTAATGTTTAAATTGAACTCATAGATATTTTTTCTATATAGCCCCCCCCCCCCACACAAAAAAAAACAAAAACAAGAAGTATTTGATTTGGTACCATTCAGAAAAATCTTTGCATGTTTGATTTCAGGCTTACAGAGATGGTAAACAGGATTCACGAAGGCTTGCACGGAGTGTAAGAGACGTGTAAGACTCCATGCAAGCCTCGTGATCCAGGAACAGCCCGAAACTCCGTGTAAGAGACCAGCTAAAACGTCTCTTACATGGACTTGGTGTGGATATGCTAAATACCACACTTGCAACCGAAAGGCATGCAAATGAGATAGAGTAGCGATCCACGAAGCAGAAAGCAGCCCGTGTAAGAGCCGTTTTAGCTGCAGAAATGTACTCAGTTGACAACTGAGTACGTTTCTACAAAAATCACAATGGAGCCATGTTAGCTTCAAATAAAGGGCGCATATGTGTCAGGCGGCATGCCAATGGCCAAATATGTGGCCATTGACAAGGTACCCCGATGCAAATATGAAAAATAATATATATTTTTTTTGGCGATCTTTAAACGCAGCGCAGCCCCATGCAAACGGGTTGCGCTGTATAAAACATAAAAATGAAGGTTATAAACCCACAAATGTGGGTTTTATGCAATACATGGATTTACAATACAGAGACCAGCAGACCAAAAACAACATGGCCACCGTTTAGTGGTTGCTAAAGGGGGAAGCTGAGTCTAAGAGATGTAATTAAGCATCAGTAGGCAATCTGATGTAAATGAGTGTTAGGATACTGAATTCCACTGTCACATAGCAAATGAGCATATTCTGAGCAGTCTAAGAGATACATAAGGGGGAGGAATAGAGTAGGAGATAGGTGACATCACAGGGGGGAATGGTAGAAAGAAATGCAGTTCATTGGAGGTCAGTGTTACATGACAGATGTCAGACACATATCATGGAAAGAGGAGTGCCACAAGATAAGCATGGGAAAGTCACAAAATGGAAGGTGTACACTGTTGCTTACACCAAAGTTTCTTGCTGGGCGTGCATGCGCACGTGTGCATGCCATGAGGCACGGGTTGGGCATTGTGCGCGCATGTAAGGCAGACTGAGCATATGGGAGCATGTTGGTAGACTTCTAAGACTGTTTGCGCTGGTGTGTGCGTGTTTTAACCCGAATAAGCAGATTCTGAACCATGTAAGCATGTGTGCGCGCATCTAAGCCACTGTGAGCGTGTTTCTGCTGGTATGAGCATTGCTCCCCCCTGAAGAAACAGAAAGGAAAAAGGAAGCAACAGAATTAGTAGGAAGCTAACAGGGAATACTGCTGGAGCTAGCAGGTGAAAACAATTAGAAGCAGGCAATTACACAAGCAGAATAGTAGCTCAGCCAAGCACTTAAAACTCTGCAAACAGCAGTGCAAGATGTTTCTCTCAAGAGACGCTGCAAGACAGGAGTAAGCTATTAGAAGTGAAAACTGAAAAAGCTGAACTCAGAGCAGAAATGCTAGGGGCTGCCATAGCTGTCAAAAGGAGACATAGGCGACATACTGAAGGTGGTGACAATGCAGATGGTGCCAGACTACCCACAGTGAGGAGACGGAGAAGAGTGTACAGGCCCAGGGTCACCTACTATGGGTTACATGAGCTGGAGATAGTAGACCGCTATAGAGTGGACAGGGACCTCCTGCAGCAAAATGTTGAGCTGTGCAGGCCACGCCTCACACACAGAACCAACAGAGGGGAACCCATCCCAGTGGAAACCAAGGTAAGTGTTGGCCTAAGAATACTAGCAACAGGTACCTTCCAGAGACCAACTGGCGATATGATGGGGATATCACAGGCATCAGCCTCCAGGGTACTGCACCAGTTCCTGGATGCCATGTCAGCACATGTCGGTGATCATGTATATTTCCCCAATGCCCGTGAGGTATTGGCCAGCAATATGCGTCTCTTCCAGCAAATAGCGGAATACCCTGAGGTAGTGGGTGCAATAGACTGCACGCACATACGCATCAAAGCACCAGCCGGTGAGCGGGGTAGGGCCTACATTAACTGCAAGGGCTTCCCCTCCATCAACTGCCAGGTCGTGTGTGATGCCCAGGGCATAATAATGAATGTGTGTGCTGGCTGCCCTGGGAGCTACCATGATTCCCATATCTGGCATTTGACGCAGCTGTACCAGACATTTGCCAATGGGGACATCCCACACGGACACCTAGTGGGAGATGCAGGTTATGCACTGGAGCCGTGGCTGATGACACCCATCAGAAACGCACACACACCTGAACAGGAACACCGTAATGAGGCACACGCACAAACACGTAATGTAATAGAGCGTGTGTTTGGGCTGCTCAAGTCACGGTTCCGGTGTCTGGACATCTGATGGAGCATTGCAGTACTCACCAACTACATGTATGCAAATTGTCATGGTATGTGCTATGCTACATAATATGATCTTGCGAAAACAGCTGCAGCAGGACCAGCACAGGGCCAGGCCAAACAGCCCCCCACCATTGCCAAGGCCATCACAGGCAGAGCGTGACTCGGAGGAGGAACAACCTGAGCCTGCCCCAGTAGGCAGAAGGAGGCATGCTCAGTATGCCCTGGCCTTGGCAAAGAGGCAATGCATAGCACATACACTGGCTCAGTAGGAACCCTGGGAATGATACCCATCTCTGACTCACTCATATAATAACATGGATGCCAAAAATGACATAACCTGCTCTCAAACATGTACAGGGAGTGTAATATGTGCATCCGAAAGAGGCAGCCCTGCAACACCACCTGAGGCATGAATGCCATGTGTTAAGTAATGTAACACCATGTACTATATGCACACTTGAGGACCCTGACTAACATCCTTCCCTCACCAAGCATGATGCCACAATATGACGATGGGATGATCAATTACAATAATTGGCGGAAGTATTGCAGTTAGTCAAAGGGGATCCAATGTGTGCCAGCCTGGGATGACATGCTGAGCATGACATGATGCTCCACCTGCTAGGGTTGGCATGCACCTATCAGTCCAGGCCACATGGATACTGGCAAAGGCTGTCGTTACCCACAGCATGCCCTGAATAGGTAAGGCTCAAAGCACAAACCCACCTCCAGAGGTATCACAAGGGATAAGAACCTAGATGTAATGCTACCCAATGCCAGAAGTCTAAACAGCAAGATGCTTGCAGTGTAAACCCACCCAGTATGGAGAATGTTGATATCTGTCCTGTAACAGAAAACTGGGTCAAGGCTCACAACAGCACCCTAACACTACCAGGTTACACCTCATACTGTGCTGTACAGCCTCAAAACATGGAACAAGCTACAAAAGGAGGGTGACTAGCAATGATTGTCAAGGATAACCACACCCCCATGTTGGTACCACAACAAGAAGCAGCATGGACTAGCCATGGTCAAGTAACAGTGGCTAAAACTGCTTCCCAGTTTATAGCCTGCTACAGACTACTGTCCTAACCCCAGGAACTGCACCTGGCCTATGTTGGAATACATGAATATATCAAGCCCCCCAAACCACATTATATTGGGTGACTGAAAATAACCAGACATAGACTGGGAGCATTATACTAGCTCCAACACTGTAGGAGAAAAGTTCCTAGAATCCATAAACCAAAATACCCAGGAACAACGTACCACTCCCACAAGAGGGGTAAGCATACTGGATGTGATAATCAGCAACATGGGTACTGGATGGCAAGATGAGAAGTGTATCCCTCACTGGTAAGACCAGAAAATAGAGTAATCACACTGGATATACACATCCTGACCACAGTCCCTGGCCAGAAAACCACAGTGAAAAACATGTGTAAAGCAAAAGTTGCACTCCTCCAAACTGATGTGGAATCCATTAAAGGCCCTGTGCAGGTGCAAAATATGGGCCACACCTCAGAACCTGTTATACAGGCATTCCATGAACACAGCCAGGAATGCATGGATTATGCAATCACAAATAACAACAAGACACAATGCCATACAGGCAGGCATCTGGCATGCTGGACTCCAGCCATTACCAAACCATGCAAGAGAATGAGGAAGCTACTACATGATAGAGCAAACATAGAAAGGGAAGTAATCACTGATCAGTAGTATGGCAATAAAATACGTCCACACATACAATCCACTAAGGCCAGCTACAACAAGTTGAATCTGTGAATCCTGAGGCAATGTTACACCTGCCCCAAGTACACAGGCAACCCTCAATTCCCCCCATGAAATACAAATATATGTGAGAGATGCAACCATTTATCCAAACCGGAGGCTGAGCTCCCTCAACTCAGTACTGTCAAAACTAGTCAGGAGGAGAAGGTAACCACACACACCACAAACCCAGTCCCACATAGACCTATCACAACTGCAAACCAAAGACATAAACACAGAAAAACATTCCCAGAGGCCCTAATTACAAACACAACACACCAACAGAGGCCTCCAAAGCAGACCCCCAAGCAACCACAACCTCCAAACATAGCACATGCAACACATAGTACACAAAGCTGGTGTGCCAAACAGTCACAGGCCAGAAGAAGAAACAACATGCCTGATACAGTTGTAATAGGTGACTCCATAGTCAGACACACTGCTGTCCCGCTCACCAGACTGAACAATGGAAAGGGTACAGTAAGCTGCCTGTAGGCAGCTACAATATGCCACATAACACAAGTACGCAGGTCACCCCAAAGCAAGTAGAAATATGATGCAGTCATTGTCCATGCTGGAGTGAATGACCTGAGATGTACCTCCCTGGACTACATGAAAAGAGACATAGATGAGCTATCTGAGTATGTACTCCAGGCTGGTATGACACTGACCGTTTGCAGCATCCTACCCTCACCAAGAATGATGCTACAGTACAAACACAGAATGATCAGCTTTAACAAGTGGCACAATTACTGCTGTCATTCCAAGAGGATCTAATGTCTGTCTGCTTGGGATGTCATGCTTGACAAGCCATGCTGCAATTCCAGGGATAGCTTGCACCTGTTACCCCTGGGCATCTGGATATTGGATAAGGCTTTTGCCACCTCCATAGAGCCTTACGTAGGCAAGGCTGAAAAGACTAACCCACCACCCTAGAAAACATAAGTGGTAAGAAACATAAGGGTAATGCTGACCAATGCCAGACGTGTAAACTGCAATATGCATGCTCCTGAGGCCCTCCCCAGTATGGAGAACATTGATGTCTGTGCAGTGACAGAAACCTGCTGCAAGCCTCCTGACAGCACACCAGCACTACCAGGTTATACCTCATATCATGCGTTATGGACGCAAAACCTGGACCAAAACATAAAAGAAGGGGGAGTATCCATATTCAGCACAGACACCCATACGTCCAGGTAAATGACAATGCACGAAGCATCGGAGACCACCCATGTGCACCTAACCATAGGCAAAACTGCTGTACAGTCGGTAGCATGCTACAAACCACACTCTCACACACAGGAACCCCACCCAGCCGTCATGAAGACACTGGACAGTATAAATGTCCCACCAAATACCAAACAAGGTACTCACAAATTACCACATAGGTGGTAAACCATTATGTATGGAAGGAGTAATCAGGGACCTAGGGACACAAGTGGACAGTAACCTGTTATGTGACACTCACATTGCCAATCTGCCTAGGAAGACTGTCTATATTGGACACCGTATCATGAAAGGATTCACATCTACATCAACAGAGGTCATTGTGCCCCTGTACTGTTCTCTTATCAGACCCATAATCTAGTACAATGCCTCATTTGGGATGTACCTTACCTGACACCTGCAGCAGTTAGAAAGACCTCAAAGGTACCTCACCAAGAGGATAAAGGGTCTCAAATATATGTCATATGCTGCCTGGCTGTAGACACCCCAGCTGAATGCAGTCACATACTGCCTACACAGAGGTGTTGTATGCCTGTTGTACAAGGCCATGCCCAACACAGGAGTAATGGACATGCTCCACCCCAGAAAACCCAAAGCCATCGGAGCTGTGAGAGTGAGAGATGTCATCCTCAACACATAATGAAATAGGATGTGCTGGAGGGACAGATGCATAACCCAGAGGCTCCCTACACCCTGGAACAGAATCCCACTCCATGTTAGGCAGAGCCCCTCACTGACACTCTTCAACAGGAATCTTGCCAAGTGGATGGATGATCGTAGATGTACACTGGGGGTCTTCACTGTGTCATGTCAAGACAGAGGCACAGTAAAGTAAATCATAAATGGCTAGGCTTATAAATGCCCTAGGGTGGATAGCCTAGTATGAACCTATGAACCTATGAAGATACAAATTGTGCAGGACACTAAGGATAATCACAAGGCTGTCTCAACTGATGGTAGGAACCTTGTTGGGAATTCACGGATATGCTCTGAATCACTCATATATTACAAACAACATACCAAACACACACACATATTGCCAACATACAACCTGATAGGTGCAGTGCAAACCCCCCCCCCCCGAGAATTCAAAATATCTATCCCAGCAGACTGTTGGCCCCCAGACATTGCAGATGCTGAGGTAACAGCCAGCATCTACAAAGCAAAGCGCACAGCAGCAATGGTATGAGATGGTGTCCTGGGCTGAGTCCAACATGGACTCCAAGAAGAATGGAATGCCAAATCACACTACTGCTCAATGTCAGCCTTACCACAGGATATGTACCCAAAGGGCAGTGTACAACAACAGTGGTCCTTCCCAACAAAGGTGTTGCCTGAATGGATACTGCAAACTACCACCCCAGAATCTTGACAAGCTTGGTCTGCACAGCTATGGAAAGGATCAGCATGTACCGCAGACATAAAGATATTGGGGACCTACTGACACCGGACCCTACCCAGTGTGGCTTTCTTAAGTGCAGATGCTGCCCCTTAAACATGTTTGACTCATTTGAAAGAGTCATTAAGGTCATTGATGAGGGCAATGTGGTCCACACAGCGTAGCTGGACCTTGCAAAGGCTTCCATACAATACCCCACGTATTCATTATAGATAGGCTCACCAGCTTAAATATAAACCCCTATGTCAGTAGAGGGGTTGCAAACCAGACCAAGGACAGAACTGACATGGTCAGACATGCTGCAGCCATGTCAGACAACAAACCAGATATAACTGGCATCCGACAAAGCTTGGTCCTGGGACCTCCCTCGTTTGGTATATATGTCCGATAGGTACAGGCCAACATGGAAGGACTGTGTCTGAACATGTTTGCAGAGGACTACAAACTGGCCACCATATCGGACCCTCCAGCTGACACAAGCATCCCACAAAAGGGCCACATAGAAACAGACAACTGGTGCCATAGCCATGTCAGCAAGCTAATTGCAGAAAACTGTATAGTCAACCCCCGTGGATATACAGTAAGTGCCCACCAATTACCACATAGGTGTTAACCCATTACATACTTAACATGTAATGAGAGACCTGGAGACACAAGGTGATAGATATCCTGCATTGGACAAACATGCGACTGTAGTGTTTACAGAAACATACCATATACCCACCTAATCATGAAGGTTGTCAGATCTAGATAAGGGGAGGTCATTGTGGCTCTGCAGTCATCCTTCATCAGCGTTACAATTGACTACAATAGCCCCTGTGGGATGTACCTCAGCAGACACCTCCATCAACTGTAAAGTCCCCAACAGTACCTCACCAGGAGTATCAAAGATCTTGAACAGATGCCATGTGTTGCCTGATTAAACAAACTGCAGCTCCACACACTGCCATACTGCCCACCCAGAGGCAAGCTGTGCCTGATGTATAAAGCCATGTCCAAGCTGGAATCAATGAACATGCTGCACCTTGTACAATCTGAATGGCAGTGAGCTATGCACATGAGAGACCTGAACCCCAGCACTGACATACATAGGACAGGCTGTACTGCATTATCCATAACACAGAAGCCACCCCCACTCATGAGTAAACTCCCAGTACAGGTTATCCATAGAGTCACTCATCGAGTCTCCTCAAGAGGAATCTTGATGAGTGGATGGGAGATGGTAGGTTTACTCTGGGTATCACTGTTATGTTACAGGTAGATGGAGGCACAGTATACTAACCATGACATATGTCATGGCAAACTCCACTTACAATGTGTGTCGAAGGACAAACACACTCTCCGACTAGCATTAAAAATGGCCTAGGGCACATCGCTAGTGTTTGCCAATGTACACCTATGTTGTGGAATACACTACCAATGTTGGACAAGCCTGGTTTAAGTAGTTCATATCTGAACATAATGCAACATGGTCAGATGTGCACAACTGGCCCCTAACCAGGCTGTTGTGCTCACTATGGTAATGTAAAGCAGTGATAGGATTAAAGCCCAGGATACTGTCCTCCACAGTGAAAGTACTGAACCAGTACACTATACGGTACTACAGTGTTAGGTCAGTATGAAAGGATGTTGACAACTGTATGCAAAGTATCCCATGCAAACCCTGCAGGCACAGTATAATCCCTGTTGTGTTCACACACAAAGCAGTTGGACAGTAACTCCACAACATGACACACAACACACAACCATAAACGGGAAATATTGTTGAAGTTCACACTCATCCACAAATGTGGTGGGCTGCAGAGTTCAACATATGGAAAGCTCACACTGGGCATGCTCGCACACTTTGATAAATGAGACATATGTCAGACAATATGCCATGGGAAGGCTGAACTGGGCATGCTCACACACTTAGGCCAAATCTCAGTTTAGCAGTTGGCCACACATATCTGGTATTTGTACGTGTTATTCCAGGAACCAACCACATTACAGCAATCTGCCCAGTGCACACAGTTAAATGACTACAGAGACATATGTGATATACTTGATCCCTCCCATATGCAAACATCTTCCACAGATGCACAAGTTGTTCATACAAACAGGGAATGCTATGGAAATAAAGACCTGCAAACAGTTTATCAGCAACAAACAATGTGCATCTGACAATTAAACATATGGATGTAGAGGTCAACACTAGGCTGTTTGCCCTCGGGAATGACAGCTTAGCCAGAGTGTGCTTGGCGTCTGCCTCCCCATTACAGTAGGCTACTGTGCCACTGTAAAGTAGGTTACATAAGGCACCGTGTGAGGCTAGTGTGCTGTGCCTCTGTCAAGCAGGGACACAGTGGAGATCCCTGGGTTTGAATTTGCTAAGCCACATCCATGTTGTTGGTGTGTGCTGGAAGAGGGTTGCTGAGGACCTCTAACAGTAAGTGGGCGTCAATAACAGACTGAGGGGAGCCTTATCTGCATTGTCTGGACAATTTCACTGTCAACACTGTGTCGTGATGATTATGAGGGATTGAAGTGACGTGACGGTACTGTTCAGAGATGTCTTCCCTCTGTGGGCTACTGCTCTGCAATGTATTAGCTCACTCTGTCTGTTGGACAGCTCATATATGGCTGGTGTACACCTGACAGGCGTCCTGTTGTGGAGCAGTCATGGGTATATTTGGGATAGCATGATCAATGCAAACCTTCCACATGCTCATAGAATGCAATTGTCAAGGATTATGCAGAGTAGCCTGTATACTCCCCCAGCATAGGTCCTTTGAAGTCTTCCACCCCAGTCTTCACAAGTGTAAAGTCTGCTTTTGATAAATACAGTTTGTTTGCAGTGACAACCTTGCCTGGGGGTGGGCATGGGATACAGATGTCCAGGGAAAGGTGGGTATGGTCAGATATCAACAATGCTGGTCTACCTCTGGTGTGGAACAGTGAGTACCCATGTTGCAGATGGTCAGGTGCAATATGTATTCTCCCTTGTGGCTGTGGTGAGTGGTTCTGCCATAGCACATGGACTCACAAATTGTAGTGGCTGTAGGGTAATGTTGTAGAGGTCTGAGTAGTTCCCACACACAATATGCCTGTACCTGACATTAACAACTGGAATGGTGTATGTGAACACCTGCATATCCTGGCACTGTTCCCAGGGAAGCAAAGTGTGTGTCCAGGATGTGGGAGGGGTGGTCTGGACTGGTTGTGTTGTGTGTTACAGGTCCTGTGGTCACAAAGCATGGTATAGAACATACCTGCCAGTGCGATGTGCATATTTGACCCTGAAGTAGGTGGCTGCAAATTCATATATATGCTATCCCCCACCTGACAGGTAGTACTAGATGTACATACCTCTGTAGAAATAATGATGTCAGCACCCTATAAATACTGCAAGTGCAGAACAGAGGCCCAGTAATTCAGATAGTACGCTCTACTAACGCGTATCCGTCAAGTGTCATAATATAGATAAGTAGGTGTTTGAATCCTGCAAATGCTCAGTGTGTGTGTGGGTGGGTGAGCGGGGTTGTTGTGTGTGCAAGTCTGTGTGAGGGAAATGTCCCTTTTGGCAACTGGGAAAACACACTACAGGATGCACATTCCCCTTTCTACATACTGATGATGTCAGCACCCTATAAGTACAGCCGGAGAAGAGAAACCTCCCAGTAATTCGAATAGCGCGCTCCGCTAATGCGTCTCTCTCAAGTGTCATAACATAGTTAAGTAGGGGTTTGAATCCTGCAATTGTGTGTGTTTGGACGAGGGGAGTTTGTGTGTGTGCAATTCTGTATAGAAGATATGTCCCTTTTTGGCAATTAGGAGAACACACTACATGATGCACATTCCCCTTTCCAAACACTGATGATCTCAACACCCTATAAGTACAGCCGGAGAAGAGAAACCTCCCAGTAATTCGAATAGCGCGCTCCGCTAATGCGTCTCTCTCAAGTGTCATAACATAGTTAAGTAGGGGTTTGAATCCTGCAAGTGTGTGTGTTTGGATGAGGGGAGTTTGTGTGTGTGCAATTCTGTATAGAAGATATGTGCCTTTTTGGCAATTAGGAGAACACACTACATGATGCACATTCCCCTTTCCAAACACTGATGATGTCAGCACCCTATAAGTACAGCCGGAGAAGAGAAACCTCCCAGTAATTTGAATAGCGCGCTCCGCTAATGCATCTCTCTCAAGTGTCATAACATAGTTAGGTAGGGGTATGAATCCTGCAAATGACAAGTGTGTGGGGTGGAGTGGGGGGGTAGTAGGGTGTGTGAAAAAACAGTTCCTTTTGGCAACTACTACAATACACCAGATGCTGCATATTCCCCCAGTAAACACAGGTGATGTCACCACATTACAAATACAGCCAAACAGGGCAAATCACCCAGTAATGCAAATAGTGTGCTCCGCTACTGGGTCTCTTACTACTGTCAGAGCACAGTTAAGTATGTTTTCATAATCCACGACTGCCACGTGTGTTTGTGTCACACAAAATGCCCATGTGTGGGTTGTTGTTCATAACAATGCATGACATTGCTTAAACCAGCAATGGCAATGCACACATGATGTATGTGTGTGCCACATACACATATATACCTGTGACCTTCAATAGTTCCCATGTCTGACACGTGCCTCAAGTGTATAAATGGTATTTGCACTGCATAACATTATGACTGTATCTTACTGTGCAGGGGCTGCATGCGGTATATGTATATACAGTGTGAGTTGTATATGGTATCATCCTAATAGCGGGGGATACACATTTGTTCTGGGCCATATAGTCTACATGTAGTCAATGAACAGATGCTGCATGTTCCCACCTGTTGTGGGAGAGGTAGCATGTTGTTCC
This sequence comes from Protopterus annectens, assembly GCF_019279795.1. Taxonomy (NCBI): domain Eukaryota; kingdom Metazoa; phylum Chordata; order Ceratodontiformes; family Protopteridae; genus Protopterus; species Protopterus annectens. Next base: position 979,986,981 of record NC_056731.1, read on the forward strand.
ACTGCAATTCAGTGACTACATGCTAGGAACCTTTCAGCTAGTGTGTTGTAGCTACAGTAATGCTCACACACAATGTTCGGCTGGATGCAGTCCAGACATATAAAGACATATGTAGAGACCGTCATATTCCCAGTGTTGTTAGGGAGGACAGGTGGGTTTCCTGTGTATGGAAGGGTTGTGTGTGCCAGGCTATGAACCAGAAGGCAGTCCAACACACTGTTAGCTGCACATGGATAGGCCTTGATGCTTTGTGCTGTGCCAACAACCTGGAGGTGTGTGTATCTGTGGTGCCTTGAGATACCTCCCCCTGTTCATGTGTGGTACATGTGTAGGGGACGACAGGCATGGTATGAGGTATAACCTGGCAGTGATGGGTTGCACCTGTCAGCCATGAATCAGGAATCTGTTACTGCACAGATAGGGTGTGTGTAATTGCAAGTGTGAAAAAACAGTTCCTTTTGGCAACTACTACAATACACCAGATGCTGCATATTCCCCCAGTAAACACAGGTGATGTCACCACACTACAAATACAGCCAAACAGGGCAAATCACCCAGTAATGCAAATAGTGTGCTCCGCTACTGGGTCTCTTACTACTGTCAGAGCACAGTTAAGTATGTTTTCGTAATCCACGACTGCCACGTGTGTTTGTGTCACACAAAATGCCCATGTGTGGGTTGTTGTTCATAACAATGCATGACATTGCTTAAACCAGCAATGGCAATGCACACATGATGTATGTGTGTGCCACATACACATATATACCTGTGACCTTCAATAGTTCCCATGTCTGACACGTGCCTCAAGTGTATAAATGGTATTTGCACTGCATAATATTATGACTGTATCTTACTGTGCAGGGGCTGCATGCAGTATGTGTATATACAGTGTGAGTTGTATATGGTATCATCCTAACAGCGGGGGATACACATTTGTTCTGGGCCATATAGTCTACATGTAGTCAATGAACAGGTGCTGCATGTTCCCACCTGTTGTGGGAGAGGTAGCATGTTGTTCCACTGCAATTCAGTGACTACATGCTAGGAACCTTTCAGCTAGTGTGTTGTAGCTACAGTAATGCTCACACACAATGTTCGGCTGGATGCAGTCCAGACATATAAAGACATATGTAGAGACCATCATATTCCCAGTGTTGTTAGGGAGGACAGGTGGGTTTCCTGTGTATGGAAGGGTTGTGTGTGCCAGGCTATGAACCAGAAGGCAGTCCAACACACTGTTAGCTGCACATGGATAGGCCCTGATGCTTTGTGCTGTGCCAACAACCTGGAGGTGTGTGTATCTGTGGTGCCTTGAGATACCTCACCCTGTTCATGTGTGGTACATGTGTAGGGGACGACAGGCATGGTATGAGGTATAACCTGGCAGTGATGGGTTGCACCTGTCAGCCATGAATCAGGAATCTGTTACTGCACAGATATTGCAGTTTACTGTGCTGAGGGCATTGTCCAGTGCGTGCATCTTGTGGTGTACACTGCTGGTGTTGTGTAGCATTACTGTTAGTGTCCTATCCCGTGTGATACCCACGGAGGTGGCTATGTAATCTGAGCCCTGCATCAAAAGGCGCTATGTGTGTATCAAGAGGCTTTGCCAATATACAATGGCCCATGGGTGACATGTGCAAGCTGCCCATCACAAATCATTCTGGCTTCCCTAGCATGTAAGCACATGCTGACAGCCATTGGATACCCTATGAATGACATTGGAGATTGAGCAAAATGAAGACATAGAACACCCTTCCTACATATTGTGGTAGCATACCTGGTGAGGGTATGATGACAACTAAGGTCAGGCTCATACCAGCCCGTGCCACATGCTGAGAGAGCCCTTCTATGTTCCCTATCATGTAGTCCAGGGAGGTACATCTCAGGTCATCCATAGTGGCATGGACAATGACTGAGTCATATGTGTCCATGCCTCTGACTGACCTGTATGCATGTGTTATGTGGTGGACCATAGTGCCCCACGGGCATATCACTGTGACCATCACCATGTACAGCCTGTTGAGCGGGACCCCACTACACTGGCCAAGAGAGGTACCTGACACATCTGTAGCAGGTGTGTTGTGTAGCCCTACAGGCTGTGAGTGTTTGGTGCACAGGATGTGTGTGCCATGTGTGGCATGTGCTCTGTTCTGACGTATCGTATGCCTGTGTGCCAGCTGTGGTGGTGTGTGATGCTCACGCAGGATGCAATTCTGCGGCTCAAAGTATGCCCCAGTGTGTTCATGTGTTTGGATTGCTGGCAGTGCAGGTCTATGTCAGACTGGTATTGTAGTCACTGTAGTATGTCATGCCACCTGACAGGGTATGCCAGTACTGGGTTCAGAGTGCACAGTCCCCAGATTGGCTATGTGGTTGCATCTCACACATATGTTGTACGTTCCTTGCCAGGGGAGAGGGTTGACTGCATACATGTGGCAGCTGTGACATTGCCACATGACTCACATATTCCACAACTGGACCATAGAGATAGGTTCATAGGTTCATAGGTTCATACTAGGCTATCTGCCCGAGGGCATTTACAAGCCTAGCCCATCGTTTTGTGGCTTACGCCACCCCTTAAGTATGGGGAACTATACCCATTATTTTGCTGTGCTTCTGTCGAGCAGTGACACTGAGGTAATCCCTGGGGTATATTTGCGATCTCCCATCCATTGGTCAAGATTTCTCTTGAACAAGGCCAGCGAGGTGCTCTGCCTCACATATACCGGGATTTTGTTCCACAGCATAGGGAGTCTTTGGGTAATGAATCTATCCCTCCAGCACGTCCTATTAATAGCCGTGTCGGTTTAAGTCTCCGCCTTGTGGCTCTGGTGGATCTAGATTTTTGAGGTGAAGCATATTCATCAAATCTGGGTTTGACATGGCCTTGTATGTTAGGCAAAGGTCACCTCTGAGCAAGCGGTAAGCGACTGAATAGAGCTGGAGTTCTTTCAGTCGGGCAGCATAGGACAGATTTTTGAGACCCTTTATCCTTTTGGTGAGGAAGTTTTGTGGTCTCTCCAGCTGCTGCAAGTGTCGGGTCAGATACATTCCGAATTGGGCATTGTACTCAATCATTGGTCTGATGAGTGATGAGTAAAGGAGACCATGACCTCCCTTGATCTAGATGAGAATCCTTCATGATAAGGTGGGCAATGTAGAAGGTCTTCCTAACTACTTTAGCTACATGGGTGTCGAATGACAGACTACAATCAACCTGGGTCCCCAAGTCCCTGATAACTTCTTCTGTGCTCAGTGGATTGCCACCTATTTGGTAGCTAGGGTAACCTTGTTTTTCCCGAAGGGTATGACTATGCATTTTTGGCATTTAACTTTAGGCCATGGCTCTGGCACCAGTTATCCGTTTCTGTGAGACCCTTCTGAAGGATATCTGTGTCAGATGTGTTTTCTACTATGGCTCCCAGTTTGCAGTCATCTGCAAACTTTGTCAGCCATAACCCTCCTGTGTTTGCTTGTACTTGGAAAGTAGATGCCAAACAAGAGTGCCCAGGACTGAGCCCTGTGGGACCCCACTTGTGACAGGCTTTGAGTCTGACATGGCGCCAGCAACTCTGACCCTGTGGGTTCTGTCACTCAGCCAGTTTGCAACCCATCTTGTGATGTATGGGTTAACATTTAAGCTGCTGAGTTTTTCAATGATACCAGTGAGGTATTGTATCGAAGGCCTTCGCCAGATCCAGGTAGGCTGTATGGACTGCCTTTCCTCATCAATGGCTTTGGTGACTGTTTGAAAAAGTCAACCAAGTTTAAAAGGCATGATCTGCCTTTGACAAAGCCAAACTGGGTTGGATCCAAGGTCTGCAAATTCCCTATGTCTTTATTTATGAGGTCCATTATGATCCTCTCCATGGCTTTGCAGATAAGGCTTGTCAAGCTAATAGGCAGGTAATTTCCAGGGTCGGTGGAAGCACCGCCTTTGTGAAGTGGGACCACAGTTGCAGTGCGCCACTCCCTGGGTACATATCCAGAGGTAAGACTTTGATTAAATAGCTGTCCTAGTTGTGGGTTTAATTCCTCATTGAGTTCGTGGAGCACACAGCCGGGGACACCGTCGGGTCCCATGGATGCTGTGTTTTTTGCTTTGGAGAGAGCAGTTTTAACTTGGGCGTTGGAAATGTTTGGGGGGCTGATGATTCACAAGTTACCTTTGCACATGCTACCATAGTAGTGCGATTGCCATGGTGATTACCAACACATAGGGCCAATGGGGAACAACATACTGAAGGTGAGTATGTGTGGGTGTACAGTTTCTGATTTCATAGTGCTGGCATTTATGACTGCACACGTGGGCAAATGCCAGGTAAGTCATATGCAATGTGTCACAGGCAACGTATATGCGAACAGGACAGACAGTGACGTTCTGTCAAGTGAGACATTGACATACGTATAGTAAGCTATGCAGATGTCACTAGGAATCCACAGAAGCTCTGTAAATCTGCATTGCAGATGGAATCAGTGTTCCAGGGATCCTGAAGCAAACATGCATGCAAACAAAGCTACAGTAAGCAGGGCTGGAAGTAGTCCATTGTACAACAAAGAAGGGGTACCACTTCCAGTAGGTAACAGTGCAAATATGCAGGCACTATAAACATGTACCCAGGAATGCACAGCTCAGATGTCCATGGTAAAACTGAAATTATTTAAAATTTAATTTAATTTAAATTAAATTGGTACTGCACACATATCAACATGCGCAAACATCCACATTGCATAGTCGTTGTGGGCAACATGCCACCATTAGTGTACATGTCCATCATTGCATATCACTACTTGCATTACCTTCTCACCTGTGCTACCTATGTATGTGGCTATCTATTGACATCCTTACCACCAGTATGTAAAAATGTGCAGCTATTACACTATGGTACTTACTATGGGTGTAGATAACAATTCAGGACAGTCATACAGTTACTGCATCAGGCATGCTGGGATATACACACAATCATATCAGCACACTGTACTGTTACCAACATGATACTATTAATACACGTCTATGTAGTCACCCTGTGCATCAGCAACATGTTAACCTGTTCCTGCACTGATGTTAGAGATTGCAGGAGGTGGCACAGTTTCTTCATATGCACAGGGTGTGAACTAGGTATGCCTGAGTCTGCCACTGATACCACCAATTGACATATATGTGTATGTGTGTTGGTGAGGGACAGCAGTACAGGGTGGGGCACTGTTGACACAGTGTGTGCATGTATGTGGTGGCCCTAGGTGTTAACATTTTGCATGTGTGTATGCATGCACACAGTTCCACCTCATGGCTGCCATATACTGGAGTTTGTGGACAGCTACAGACTGCACCTGCCAGGTCATACAGATCAGTGTCTGTGGCCATGGACCCGGTACCTGTGCCTGGCAGGGGTGCTACTGACCGTATCCGGTACTAAGCCAGACTGGGTACTGTCATCAGAAGCAGGTGTTCGTTGACTGGACACAGGTCCCTGTTGGGACTGTCCAGAGCCACGTGCACGTGGTCTCCTTGGGCGGTCTGATGACAGCACAGACCCAGCATTGCTGAGGCTGCTGCTGGCACTATGGGGGTGTCCGCGGGCCTGTTGTCGTCCACGCCGACTGCCAGCTGCTGCTGTTGCTGGCATACGGCCACGTCTACGCCGCAACCGTCCACCATTGCCCTGGCTTATGGACATGTAGTTGTGGAACTGCTGTAATATGTCCCCACAATGTCTGTCTATGACATCGGTGAAATTACGAATAGCATCCGCAATGTCACGCATACTGTCTGTCATGGATGTGCGACATGCTCTCAGCTCCCTCAGACCCTGTCTGATGTACCTTTCCATACGTGACTGTCCCTGCATGACAGCCCGAAACATAGCTGAGGTTGACAGACCACTTTGGGCACGTCTGCCAGAGGCAGTACGTCCACGGATGCTCCCACGAGAACCCATGGGCAACTGTCTGTGTGGTACTATCTCATGACCCTGCCCATGGCTGCTGTGTGGGTAAGCATGTGCCACAGATACCACATTACCCTGGTCAATGCCCACTGTATCCTGTCCATCACCTAGGGACATTGGTAACATAGGATGTACTGGCAAGATGACTGTGCGCAATGATGGGGTTGACAGCTGTGTACTGTCAATTGGCTGACCAATTACAGACCCTGACACACCTTCCTGTGCCATTACACAGATATCATCATTATCAGTACCTATGGCACCAGATTCAGGTTCCCTGCTGCAGGACACCAGAGCAGCACCAGAACCTGTGGGAGGAAGACAGGAAACACAGCTTACAATGCCTACACAATGTTACCAGTGATGCACACATGCACACATGCACACATGCACATGTGGATACATGCACGCATGCACACATGCATACGTGGACACACACACATGCACACATGCACACATGCACACGTGCACACATGCACACGTGGGCACACGCACACATGCACACGTGGACACACGCACGCATGCACACATGCACACACGCACACACATGCACACATGGACACACGCACACATGCACACATGCACACCCCGCAGTATACACACAGAGCACTACTGAGTTATACTATTATTACTAGCATTATCAAGACTATTATAGGTATTGTTAATACACACTCACCAGCATGGATGGGCTGCCTTGCTGTAACACCGGAGGGACCTGCAGAAATGAGAGGATTAATGTCAGTGGGCACAACTGTGCCATTGATACTGCGTATGATACAGTTCAGTAGTACAACAGTTGCCTTTCACATGTCAGCTGCTGATATTGGCAATATCACACCTGCACAATTACATACTATGTTGACAGCTACATACCAAGGACACACCTTACACATGCATAAATTAACAGTGTACAGAACAGTCAAGTGTACATATGGCATATTACCTGCACGCTCCATGTTGTGTTGCTGTGTGGCTCCAGCCTCCATCAAAATGCAGATGTGTTGCTGTTGTTGTTCCTGGGCTGGAGCCACAACACTTAGGAGTAGCCCTTCCAGTCTGGTGAGGGAAGGATGTGTGGTCACCCCACCTCCTGTGGTGACCTGTTGCCTGTGGATATCCGATGCACGCTGACGGACATTTCTGATTAAATCACTGCAGTGATGTCGTACCTGCTCATATGTCCTATTATGCGTGCCAATGTCATTTACCCTACGGACAAGGTCTTGCCACAGTGCAGCCTTCTCCTCTTGATTCTGGCTGGTGCGGGAAAACAGTATGTCATAATCCCGCACCAGGCTCTGGTGTATCTCTTCATCTTCTGCAGCAGAGTAGGCAGTATTTCGCTGACGTGCCATGTCCCTTAAAGAGAACACAAACAGGATATCAGCAAACTATGACAGCAAAATATGGCACACATACTATACATGATACTCAACTGTAGTGATATACTACTACTCCCATATGTAGCACGTGTGTGTCTCTTGGTGGATACACATGTACATGGCCAGATATCAGTGCTCAGCCGACACCTGTGCAACAATACCTGCCACATTCCATACAACATAGTACCACCCCCATCAGTCAGCACACTGAGACAGGTCCAATGTACCACCTCACTCTGGGGGTTCATAACAAGTTACTGTATGTGGAACATCATCCACTAGTGTGATCTGGACACAAACTAATTGGCCTGGATATACATATCCCACCACCACCACCAGCACAGTAGACTACTTTGAAATATATGTGAATAGACAGATTTTCACTTGTTAGGACTGAGATGGTATCCATGCAGCCCACTGGGCCAGTGGAAGCCACAACCCACAATGCTGACCCCTTTGCAAATGCTTCCCACGGACATCCCCAAGAATGCATGGAACATGCACACACAATTCTAACCCAGACCCTATGCACAAAGGTTAAGCATCCTGTCTGGTGGACCCCAGCCAAAGACAAATTGTATAATGATAGAAGGAGGCTACTGCAAGACAGAGCAGAATCACATAAAGGGAAGGCATCTGTGGTCAGCACTATTAAAAAGCTAAGTTCTCTCATAACAACATCCAAGGCCAACTCTGAGAGGAAAATGGCCAAGGACACTAAAGATAACCACAAGGCCTTCTTCAGTTTTGTTAGAAACATGGACCAAAAGCCTCAGATATGCTCAGGGTTAGTACACAACTACATAAAATTCAATAAACCCACAGGTATTGGCAACATTCTGGCAGACAGGTTCAGTGCAAATATCCCCCTCCCTCTCCCCCAAAAAAAGAAATACTTATCACAGCTGAATGTAACCTCCCTGTCATCTCAGATGTCCAGGTGAGGGCTGCCCTCAGCAAAGCAGAACACACAGCATCAATGGGACCTGATGGTATCCCTGGATGTGTGCTACGTGAACTCCAAGAGGAGCTACAACCGCATATAAAAATGATAGTTCACCTTAGCCTTACTACGGGATATGTACCTGAACACTAGCGTACAGCAACAGTGGTCCCACTCCACAAAGGAGGCACCTCTACAGACCCTGGCAACTACCGCCCCATAGGCTTAACCAGCCTGGTCTGCAAAGCTATGGAAAGATTCATTATGGGACTCATATACAACGACATTGGGGACCTACAGACAGTTGATCCCACCCAGTTTGGCTTTGTGAAGGGCTGATCCTGCCTTTTGAACATGGTTGACTTTTTCAAAACAGTCACTACAGCCATTGATGAGGGCAAAGCAGTCCATACAACCTACCTGGACTTGCCTAAGGCCTTCAACACAATATCCCACTCAGGCATCATAGACAAGCTCATCAGCTTAAATGTTAATAGATATGTCACATGATGGGTTGCAAACTGGTTAAACAACAGAATCCATAAAGTCAAACTTGCGGGAGCTATGTCAGACTCAAAGCCAGTCACAAGTGGTATCCCACAGGGCTCTGTCCTAGGACCCCTCTTGTATGGCATTTACTTCTCAGATGTGAAAGCAAACATGGGCGGGTTGTGGATGACAAAGTTCCCAGATGACTGCAAACTAGGCGCCATAGTCGATACACCAGCTGACACACACATCCTACAGACAGGCCTCACTGAAACGGACAACTGGTGCCAGAATCATGGCCTAACACTGAATGGCATGAAATGTATAGTCATCCCCTTTGGGTAAAACAATGTACACACAACTTATCACATAGACATACATATAGATACAGACCAATAACACATATGGAGGGTTCACAGTATGTAGACTAATAAATTGTTACTTTACATTACCTGTGTTTGTCACAGCTGATTGCGTTCCTGTTTGTATAGGTTCCTGCTGCTGCTAGCCCAGCTTGATACTGTCACTGATGACAGCTTCAACTTAGTTTTCTTAAGTGTAGTTTTTGTTTGTGATTTTATTTTCTTTTTTTCTTTCTTTTTCTCTCTCTCTCTCTCTGCCTCCAGACGGTGCAATGAAAGTATTACATGCGTGGACTGGGAGTACAGGATGCTTTTGTAGGTATCTGCATATGTCCATGTGATGGCCTCTGCACCAATTGTTAGCCAGCATTTGCTGATTGCATGCAGCCAGTTGTGTACTGATTGCAGTTCTCACTGTGATTTCAGGACAGTGCTATAAAAGGGTATGTGAGATAGGTGTTACCCTTTTAGATTGTAAGGGCGGGGACCATGCTGGTATGCTGTAGACACTGTTCTGTGAGTGTAAAGGTTAGTATCTCTCTCATAATTCAGGCTGTGTTGTAGATTAACATTTCTCCATTCATCTCTCCTGTTTCCTGTGCTAAGTGTGTATGTAAACTGACACCTACAACTACTACTACTACTACTGTTAATATGGGTGTGTGTGCTTTCCTGTGGGACTTGTGGTGTGTGGCTTGCAAGGTGCTACAGTGACATTATTACCTACTAGCTACCAACTAGCATGGCTGTTTCTGTTCACACACTACTATTATAGAAATCCACTAGATTTGACAGTAAATATACATGACATGCTTTGTGTACTACACATCCTATATTCCCTTTACATTCATTCCTACTATTACATGATATATTTATTGTAGCACAATGTTCTTATATAACAGTCATGGCTTAGTGGTAAGTCATGCAGACTACTGTTTCCAAGGTCCTGGATTCGGGACTGACAGTGGGATTTTATTTTGCTTTTGAACTGACTACAGGACCTGTCATTCAGAGTGACTAAGGCACTGTTAAGCAGTTGTAACCAGGTTAGCGCAGGTTTGTGCAGAGCTCCAGCATGCACACTGGCGTTCAGTTCCGCGCACACCCGCTTCCAACCACTTAAAAGTGCTTACTCGTGCGCACACCCACTCTATTTTCTTTGAAAGAAATGAAAATGGGGAGACAGGAAAGTGGTGAAAAGGGGGTCACAAAGAGGGTAAGACAGTAGGGAAACAAGCTTGGGTTTTGCAGGAGGGATGTATGTAAGGCCCATAGCTGCCCATTTCTTCATCAACAACAGCTGTGCATATGTATGTAATTTGGTGTGACATTTGAAACCTTCCACCCCTGAGAGAGGTGTAAGGACAACAATAATACTTGTTGTACAGCCAATTGTAATTGACAGTTTCCATGTCCAGCAGACATGTGTGCGAAATGGGCAGCTATGTATGGGGCATAATTTTTTTGTGGGTACAGAGTGCTCCTTTTTTTTTTTTTTTTTGTCAGGTGAAAGTGGTATGTCAGGTAAAGGAAGTTGGTATAGCTGGGGAAGTAGGTTGGGTAGGTCAACAGACAAGACAAACAAGACGCATACAGGGGAGGTGTATGACATGTGTGGGGGGGTTACACAATTGACAGGGACGGATGTTTGGATATCCAGAGCCCATGAGCCCACAGATGGCAACAGTGGAACTGATATCCCCACTCATGGGCAGTTGCCACTGTGCCTTCACTGCCCAGGACGGAGCTGTGCTGGGGGCTGTGTAGGCTGGGCAACAGGCATGCCCGTTAGTTGTGCCACCAGTGCCTCAAGCTGGCGTAGGGGCCGAAGAACAGATTCCTGGATCTCCCTACGCACCACAGTCCGGACGCTATGGAGGGTGAGTGGTGGTTCTTCTCTGGCCACACTTGCAGAGGGGGGACGAGCCCCATCCCCTGCAGCACTTCCACCCGCAGGTGGCACAGGGCCACTGGAGAAGGGTCCGGACTGGGCACTACTGCCAGGTGCACTCGCCAGCTGAGGTGGAAGAGGTGGGTCCGCTGGAACCCGCCTTTCCTGTCATCCTATGTTTTGCATTATGTCATGACAGTTAGGGTTAGTAACACACAATACCATTCGCAATTAGTTGTAACAGCATGCATTAGTATTCCCATTAACCAAACACCCAGATATTCACACCATTGAACAGCGAGCATAACACATGCGTAATTTGAACGGCAATACACAGTCCAACAACATGCAGGGTTGACTGATGGCAACAGGCCATCAGGTTTGGATGGATGAACAGGACAGATGCATCTATGTACATGCAGATATGTATGACCCAGCAGGACAAATGTCCAGTGGTGTTAATTGTGATTGCATATACCAATTTCACGTGGAATGGATTATATGTGGTTATAGGGTAGGGTGAAGAAAATATAATTAACACCTTCAAATACCAATACATATGCTGTACATTTCTAATAGCTGTAGATATATACACACTACAGTTCTACCTACAGTTTCCTATGTGATAACTACTTCAAGTTGGTGATAGGAATGTTACTGCTACATCAATATACATTTCCATTTTTATTCATACACGTTCATATCTGGCTCTGTTCAGCTAAATCATCCTGCTACATTTGCTTTATATAGCTATAGACAACTGTGGATGTTTGGTATATCAGACAATCATAATATCTGCATATTGCAGACTGATTTCAACATATCCAGATTTTGGGTACACATTCCAGCTGCAGGAACATTTTGAACACATTTCGCAGTTTGGTTCTGCTTGTCACATTCATTTCATTCTGTACTGACTGCAGTATACTTTATTCAGGAGTTATTACTACTTTATTGGTGGATTCATAACTCTTTCTCACACTCTCTCACTTGTTTTTTTTTTACAATTCAGGATGGTACTTACTTCTAGGCTTTATTGACATGTTTTACCTGCAGTTATTACAATCCTTTCCAACAGTCTCACTTCTGTCATGTTTCAGTATTTCAACAGGGATATATTTCACACGTGATTTGCTCATCTTCTGCAGCTGTACTTTTCAGCCTGCTGCAGGTTGTGTACTATTATATTACAGGTGGGGCATCTTTATTTCAGACTTTATTTCAGACATTTTCATGTTTCTGTTTGGATTACAGACTGCAACACACTTTTGTAATCAAGCAATACTTGCAAACACTCTTACACTGTTACTTGCACATTTTATTACATAGTGACTACACTGCACTCTTTTGCTAACTGTCATACTTTTATATTTATTTACAGTTACAGGGAGAGGATTACTGACCTGCGTGGTGGTGCAACTGCACCAGCCTATCGCCATAGGCTCTGCGGTTCGCAGAAAGGACACCTGCAGCTGTAATATAAATAAAGTAATATTGGAATACACATCTCCATAATATCAGCTAGGTTAATTTCTTACATACATAATTAGATGTAACGTACTCAGTAGTGGGGCGTTGGGCATTTGCCGGGCCTCCTGGATCCAAAGGTTCAGTTGGTCCTGCTTACATCTCTTCAGGTCCGCATGGTGGTGACGGACCTGATCACCAGTCCTTGGAATCCCTGTGGCACTGGTGAGATCATGAGCCAACCGGTCCCACGCCTCAGCCCTATATGCTCCCCACAGGACCTGGCCCTGCATGAGTTGGGCCTCATGATTGTGGACAAGGAGCCAGACCATATATCTGGACTCCTCAATGCTCCACCTCTGTGTTTGGAAGCAACTACCCTCACCTACTCCTGACATTCTGGCTGCAAGTTAGTTCTACAATCGGTTATGCTGTGTATTCCCGCCTATGGGGCTTATATATGCAGTTTTTCCCGCACTTATCTGTGATTTGCCATTTTGGAATTGTATCAGCTTCACAAAACCTGCTTTGTCATGCTCCTCTTTCTAGTCATTCCTATATATTTGCTATTACTGCATTTCTAAGAGCAGCTGTCATGGCTTAGTGGTTCAGTACCTTGACTATGGTGCATGGTATCCTGGGTTCGAACCTGGCCACTGCTTTTTATATTTTATGACTGTCTAGACAGGCTAGGGGGTGTGTCTGTGTAAAGGCAGTTTTGTTACAGCTTGCTCAACGTTGCCCGTCGGTTAGCTTGTTGGCGCGGTGCACAGCTCCGCACAAACGGGTTACGCTGGTTTACACCTCATTTGGCTGTCAGCACGCATATTATGCTCAGCTCAGCTTGGGGCACACAGTTTCAGCGTGTTAAACCATGGCTCACCTACGGGCACTCATTCTGCACCTGTTGAACCACTGCTCACCTACGGGCACTCATTTTGCACCTGTTAAACCACTGCTCACCTTCGGGCACTCATTTTACACCTTTTAAACCACTGCTCACCTACGGGCAGATGCACTCACCTTGTTAAACTGTAGCTCAGCTATAGGCACATCTGGCATTTTTTATTATTTTGTTAGCTCACATTTCTTCAAAATAAATGGCCTATTTCATTACATTTTACATAAAATATAATTTTATATGTGTACATATATGTCAGGGACTTGTTTCTTGCTTATTTCACTAAAAATAAAAATTGATGTTGTGGGGGCTTGAACCATGACTGCCTGTTCTTCAGCCAATGTCTCTATCGCTACGCTATTGCTTTTTGGCTTACCTTGCATAGTTAGTTCTTATATGCTTTTCCACTTACTGCTAACTGTGGCTAAGCTACGGGCACGCCCACGCAAATGAGCGCACTCACGGGCAAACATCTTTACAATTTAAAAAAAATATAACATGTTCATTTGTATAATTTTATGTTCATAGTCTGTGGGGGCATGTGTTGCGTTGTGTTTATTCACATTTCCATGTACTCTGTCGTGGGGGTTTACTTTAGGCACTTTTACTCTTCTGGGAGCATGTCCGCTTGCAGGGCTCGGCCTATGGACACGCCCCCCCCTACTGTCTTCCACGGACCGTGTAAGCCTTAGGTGTGATTCAGCATGCCCTCATGCATATGCATGACATGCTGACGTCACACCGTTTAACTGCAGCCTCCGTGTAAGCCTTGTAACTCTTACACGGAGGCTTCGTGAATCCTGCCCGGTATCTTTCAAAGGTCTTGAGCCCTTTCTTCTTTGTGGATGCCAAAGCTTAGTTTATCAAGGTAAGATTCATACATTATTCAATTAAATTGTGAGAATATTTAATATCAATATTCTGTTTCTTCACAGCCAAGTTGTCGCTTTTAATGAGAAATTGTATAATATATTAAATAGTACAGATGATATTTGTAGATATTTCCACACCAAAGATAATGCACATGGAAATGAGAAAATCATAGGAGTTTATGAGCTAGAAACTCCCTTGCATAAACATTTTAGAACTTAACATAAGAATAACTGTATACATGCAGGAAGATAAAGATGAGTTTGTGTGGCTGTGGAAGTTGAAAAACATGAAAAAACAGTGACATGAGAGTGGATGGTATATTACGGGTCATATAATAACTGTGGAAAAATGAAAGGGAACAGTCTTGTTCAGGATGTCTTTACAGGAAGATATATGAGGACGATTGTAGTACAAGTGTCAACACAGTTTGGCTGTTCTATGTGTAGATGTAATTTGTGTCAGAAATCTTTATGAAAGTAAGTGAGAAATAATGAAAGTCTTTCTCTTTTTTGTGTACATGCTGTACAGATAAGGGGAAGGGTAATCGGGTCAGACAGACATTGGAAAGGAGGACAGATGAGAGTGGGTAGCATACCGGTAACCTTCTGTAATAAGCTCTAGGAGATTTCTATGTGGTTGACTCTGGTGTAAAGGTCTTACAGAGAATGAGAGCTGGAACAATTGGATTGACGCTAGGGTTGTTTGCAATGCACTACAATTAGAATATCTAGATGGATGCGATTGTAAAAATAAACTTCTTTTAGAATAGCTGCAGTGACAGAGTGACATGAGAAGCAGATTGTGGAGTGCAATAGAACTTGTTAAAGCAAAGTAAATGTAAATGTAAAGGAATTCATACGTGCAATTTAATCTATTCATATGCTTAGTTGATATTCTTTATTTGCAAGCCAACAATGATGTACCCAGTAGGAATACTCTTCTGTACACTTATCCATAAATGTTCCTAATCAGGAAGATTCCTTGTCTAAAGATTCTGAGCTATCTATTAAGGCTCACAGCACTACCCCTTTATTCTGTGTCGTATAGGCTCTTACAGAGAAAACTATGCCTTGCCATTCAAGCCATTAGGGATCCTGTGCTCCATTTCCTGCATATCAGCAAATCAAATAGCTCTACTTATACCAAAGTAGGAGACCTTAACCACCACCAAAAGATTAAACTCCATAAAGGTACAAATTTATTATTCAGCACCTATGTCATCTCTAGAACAGACTGCAAGTTAAACACTGTGAATATCTATCATTCGTCATATCTAACCAGAATGATTGGAGGTTTCTCAAAAATTTGCCCCATAAATGACCTGTTTTATTCTTTTGTAAAAATGATGTACAGTATAAGGGTGCATATTGATGGGGTGAACATTGTATTTTGATAAGCTGCCTAGTAGTTCCTACCAACCTATGAGCCTTCATGTACATTTCAGATAATAACACTTTTTTTACACAAAGGCATGAGTCTCTAGATCCAGTATATATATATATATATATATATATATATATATATATTTATCTCTCTCTCTCTCTCTCTATATATATATATATATATATATATATATATATATATATATATATATATATATATATATATATATACAGCTACTTCAGAACAGCAAATTACCATAATGTTGACTTGCAGAACATTGAGAAGAAAACCACAAAACTTCACATTATCGAATGTCCACAACATTGTAATTTTTCACCAAGAACGGTTGGCCAACGTGATGAATTTTACATGGAGAAATAGTATCTTACATAAGACTAGTATGCATCCAACATTTGTACACACAAATGTAGTGAAAGGACAATATATGAGAATAAGCCGCTTACATAATACAGATGAAGGCTTTGTGAAGACAATGACTATATTAGAGAAAGACTTCTTAAACAGAGGTAAGAAAGACATAAATGAAAGCTCTAAATATACCATTGAAAATAGGGATGGGAGATGTAAACCGCTCTTCTCAAATACTATAGAAGACGTTAAAAGCAAGGAAGGTCATGATTTTAAAGTTAGATTCCCTATAACTTATTCAAGTGACATCAGAAGGTTCTGTAATATTTGTAAGAAGAATTGGAATGTTTTATTGTCGGATCCTGACTTGAGAGAATTGTTAGAAGATAGACCCAGCTTTTCTTTTAGAAATAAGAGGTCCTTAAAAAGGCAACGCTGTTATAAATCCAGAAACAATGAAAGAATGATCCTATCTGATAAGCAGGGGACTTTTCTTTGCAAAAATTGTACAGCATGTGACTATTTATATAATAAATCTACATATAAACATCCTACACTAGGATTTATAATTGATATAGATTTTTATGCTGACTGCAGAACATAAAATTTGGTTTATTTCAGCTTCTGCACTGTCTGTCATGCCTTTTATATAGGCAAAACCAATAGGTGTCTAAAGGAACGTATCCTTGAACACCTTAGAGATATAAGAAATAAAAAAGACACAAGTGCTTTAGCAAAACATGTGGAAGAAGAAGATAGGAAACATATTTTTAATTTCATGGTTTTAGAAATAATAAATAAAAGTAAGAGGGGAGGTGATATAAGGAATAAGGTACAGGAAGCCGAACAAAGATAGATTTTACTACTTCAGGCAGATAGGTCTCCTGGATTGAACAATGCTGTTTCCTTGAAACCTTTTTTAAAATCCAGACCACTAAAACATTAAGTAATATGGATTATTACATAAAATGTGTCTGTTATATGTATATTTTATTTCATCTTATGCAGAATATAAGGCAAATTAATGTACTGATGTATGCAATTTTAATTAGTCTATGTCATAGTTCTATATGTGTTTTCATTGGTTGAACCATATTTTAAATACCAATGTTTTAACTGTTTTTATGAGTCTGAAGAAGCGATCAGCTGACTTAGATCGCAAAAGCACTTCCTCTTGTTTAATAAAGTGGTGTGAAACTGCAAGTGAACTGTTTCCTACCTTGACTACTACATCTCAGTTACAACTTTTGGTTTTATAAAGGGCACTACTGTGAAGATGCAAGTGATTTATTTCCTGGCGTGGATTATTCCATTTTTATCTTCAGCTGTGGTCTAACCATTGGTCTTTTCATTTTTTTCGCTTGAGGTGTATACCAGGCGTTTATCCAGCTTTTGTTTTCTTTCACGTGTATGATGAATTTTGCCGTATTCTCCACTTTAGCCCGATCTCGCAGATGGTATATTTAGTTAGGTGAAGGAAGTGGGGTGCAAAGCTCCCTACTGGAGTGGGTTTTATTTATTTCTGTTTGTATTTTTATGCACTGTTGGCCAACTGTGAAAAATTACAGTGATGTGGATATTCAATAATTTGAAGTTTTGTGGTTTTTGACTCAATGCTCTGCAAGTTGACATTATGGTAATTCGTTGTTTTGAAGCATATATATATATATATATATATATATATATATATATATATATATATATATATATATGGGTCTAGGTCTATTCACTGAAAGCACATTTCACTGAAAGTCAAATGACTGTACACAAATCACTGAAAGTTCAATTCACTGAAAACACAGCTCACTGAAACACATTTCACTGAAAGTTATATATGGCCTTTTCCCCACTGTAGTGCGATCCTGGAGTTAGTATATATAGTAAGGGGGGTGTGGGGGGCACCGCCTCCCATATAGTTTGGATATATATTATGTTCAGAAAAAGAGTAATTTATTGGAATTGCAAATATCCATGTATATATATATATATATATATATATATATATATATATATAGATGTAGATATAGATATAAATGAAGGACTAAGTTCATTCTACGGTAATCTTAATGCTGTCACAACTAGTTTAATTATTCCTGAATCATTTTCTGATGCTACGGCTATACCTGCTAGGACACATGCATTTCAGACAAAAGGTTGATTGCCAGACAGATTTAGGAAAAAAATATACACCATTTGTATCTTAGACATGAGTTTTTTAACTATTTTTACACACAGTATTTTCCAAAGATACCTCTTAACATCTGAACCTTAAAAATCATAACATTGGCCATTCAAAAACCATAGTAGAGGGCCATAAATAAGTGCATTTTGTTATTTTTCATAACACAACATTTCCGTGTACTAGATCTCATATAATTAATACAGTTCTTTATATAGACAGTTTATTTATTTAACATTTATTTACTAATGTTTATTCCCATAAATGGGTCTAACTTTAAGAGGAGCATCACTAAATCTCAGAGGAACAAGCTTAAATTTGCAGGTAGAAATGACAGTGCTATGCATAAATCATCGGTGCTCAGAGATAAGTTACCAAAGTTTAGTGATATGGCAAATTCTGGAAAACATTCTATATGATGCTGCAAATGATAGTTCCAGCACCTGAAACAAAACAAAATAAGACAATGCGTGAATGAAAGAACCAGCAAATTAGCTAAACTAATGAGGTCAGATGACCAATATATGTATTTAATGCCTGTAGTATTCATACGTTTTAGAACATAAGAAAACACTATTGTATGAAAGCTTGTTATTTTTGTAATAAATTAATCTCTCTGGCTCTGACCAGTTCCTTCTTTTGTGTGTTAGCCATACTATGGATGGATGAACAGGTTGTAAGAAAAAAGGATCAGTGCTGAAACGATGTGTACCAGGTGACAAACCTGCTGTATTTTCTCTGAGGTACACTTACGATTGTGTTAATGCTGTTAAGCTACTGTCAGACAAAAGAGTATATGATGGATAAGGGATACTGCAGTATGCCTTAACTTATAATACAACACAGTGTCACACTACATGAAGATGCCAACAGCAACACACACAAAATAGTTGCAGTCACCTACAACAGCCAACCTGGTATCTGGGGGAATCTATTAGAGGAAAAAAAATGTAAGGCAAAGAACTGTGAAAGACAGAAGAACATCATAAATAACAGAACTATGGGACACAAAGATATGACCGAGGCATATTACACCATCCAGAGAGTCCCTGAATTGCTTTTGCCTTCCAGACAAGAAGATCTTTAGGATGGCTGCAATGCAGATTATTGTACTGAAGTCTGGACTGGCCAGTAGAGAGGGGTATGCTATTTTCTGGTCAGGTGGTCTGCTCAGTCATACCAGGTTTTTACCTTATGAAATGGACCCACCTCTAGACAACTAACTTTGCAGGAGAAATAGCATTATCCTTTTTTACCTTAGCAAGTCAGGCAGGTTTTATCCATGAAACAGAAACATTGTTAGCAATTACCAGGTATCTATACCCATATGAAATGACAGACTGAGATTAAAGCCCTGCGTGGGACTTAGAATCACTACTAGGGTAGCTTAACACAGCATTGAAGTGTGGTGCTCATTCAGGCAGAAAATCCCTGAATGAGTAGATGCACAAAGCATATCAGTGATGAATGGCAGAAAACGCATATACTTCATGACACTGCTGTGCTGCTGTAGAACATACTGATTCATAGACATTGGCAGAATATACAGACATTGTATATATATATATATATATATATATATATATATATATATATATACAGTGCTAAGTACTGAAATAGTGTACATTAATGTATGTCACTGGTGAATCCGCTATAACTGATACCAACATGTGAAAAGAGTGAACAGGAGTAGATTTGGCTGAACAGTTTGTAGGATTTCCTGACAGCACAGATGCTCTTGCTTTGCAGTATAAAGTCCAAGAAGTGTGTGCTGGTCTGCACTACTGTGGTAAGTGATACTGCAACAATTTTGTGCATATGTGAACTGTGGTAAGAGGCACTGCAGCATTGTAATGTAAATGTGAACTGTGGTAAAGGGTGTGATGACCCTCCACTGAACCAGTAATCAAGGAGCCTCAGTCCTCAACACTGGCACCTGTGGGGGAATGTTCACTGAAAGGATGACAAGTACACATACAGTATTTCCAGATGCAGATCTCTAAATCAAGTGCAATTTACCTTAAGAGCAAACAGAGACCACAGTCAGTCTGGGGCTGGTTTCTCTCTCTGTCTCCAGATCCCCTATAAGACTCCCCACTGGCACAGCTATAGAGTTGAGATCTCAGCTGAGTGACCAAGCCAAGACTTCCAGCACCCTCTCTGTCCAACCAGTGCTTAGCGTCCCTGCCCAAGTAGCTGACACACACACAATTTGAGGTTTGATTTACACACACACACACACACACACACACACACACATACACACACACACCTGGGAAAAATTGGCACAGATTTATTAGCTATGTCACCTTCTGCCCAGACTATAAGGTAGTTATCACTGCCACCAGTCACTCCTTCTCAGCATATTTAAGGCCCTTAACAATGGGTGTCCAGACTTACTGTATAATATTAATATTAATACAAATGGTAGTTTGACCAAGAGCAAGGCTAATAGGAGTGCCCACACAGTGTCACAAAATAAATATGCAAGTACTCTCAAAATTTAAATATCTCCACACATATCAGCCCCAATGAAATATTTAAATATATTTAATAATAAGCAATAAAATAACAAGACAATACTAAATATATATTCACAGTGACATCAGAGTTCAAAACCACAGGAAATATTTAAAATAGCATTGCAGTACAGGCTCATACAAATAAAGAAAAACATGTAACTAAGCTCTACAATGTTCCTGACTGTACCTAAGAGAGTTATACTGCTCCCTAGAAACTTACTTCATTAGAGCAAGGCAGATGTTGTGGTGAATGGTTCTTGTCAGGTCCAAGACTGAATACAGAATGGTCTGTCTCCCTAAGAGATTTCTCAGATTAATATCTAAAATATTATTGCTGGGATAGCTTGCAAAATGACATAATTTCTGGTCATCTGATTTCTAGTTCCTAGGCCAAAACCCCCATTGCTAGAAGTAGACAGCATTTAGCATCTACCTGTAAAAATATATAGACAAAGTCTTTTCCTCAGATCTTTGGTAGATGCTGGAAGTCATAAAATAATTGCATTCCTTTATGCTTCATAAGTAGCAATTAGTTCACTCCAAAGATAATGCAGAAATCTTCCTAGTACAGAGTTTGTGTCTCTAGCTGTATTGAAAACTTGAGAGATAGCCTTTTTATTGTGTCCTATAAAGTAATTTAATTTCAGATACTTTTTTCGAAAGTCTGCTGGACTGAGGTTTTGCTCCTGCATTCCAGATGTTCTTCATGTTTCACTGTTGCAGTCATCACACTTAGGTTATCTGCCTGCAGGTAGCCCTTAGTCGGCCAGGATACCACATACTTAGTATTTCTGTGTCAGATGCTGCCGCTTTTTCCATGACGTCAGGTCATCAGGGGTATAAAAACAGGCAGCCGACACCATTACATCAGTCTTTCTTGCCGAGGAGGAGCCCAAAGTAGAAGCAGTTCCTAAGTGCTGGTCAGCCGCTACCTGAATTTTTCATTTTTGAGTTGAATAATCCTGAAGTCTTCTAAAGCTAAGTACCCCATTGGGGATCCTTTTTTCTTGCTCTAAACTGATGTCAGAAAAAGTTAACAATCGTCTTGCCTGTGGAAAGCAAATACCTCACAGATATTTTCATTCTTACTGCGTCACCTGTTTAGGCCCAGACCTTGATGTCCCCCACTGTCAGTTTTGGGCCTTGTTTAATGCCCAAACCATTCGTTGTTGGTCTATCTTTGTTGCTAAATTCTTCCACTCTTGATCACCGTATTCCAAATGGCTTTGGTAAGCCATCCGACTACCAATATTCTGAAAAAAATGTAAAGATAAAGACAGAGACAGATTGCAAAGGTCCAAAACTGCCGACAATGCTTCCGTTAAGCTAGTACCAGTCAGCTGGTACTCAGTGAGGTACATTTGCAGCCCCTGATGTCCGCTTCTATAGATTTGCAGGACTCTGCTGAGACTGATTCAGTGTCCAGTATACTGCAAGATGCTTCTTCGAATATGGAACCAGCAGATGTCTCTACCTTAGATGAGTCCAGAGCAACTGTGCAGGCGCCAGCTTCTGAGGGAGGTTTTCATCCTACCAATATTCAAATCAAACCAATGACTTCATTTTTAACTAAAACTACTGAGTTTCTTAGGCCCAGAGTATGCACTACGCCTAGAAAACTGATGTCCGAAGTGCATGCTCAAGCACCTATGCCTCAAAAACAAATGCTTAAAATGGCCGAAGACCTTATTACGCTGATTAAGGGAAGCCAGCCTTTCCCTGCTAAGAGAGCAAGAACCCAGTCCCCCACAGGTTCTACAGATCAGGAGTCTGATTACTCTGTTCTTTCTGATTATGAAGACATGCTCTTATCCGCCTATGCGGATTTGGATGCAAAGGAATCGATTCCCTCTGCCTCCCCTCCAGAGGATTTTTCTTTTGGTGAAACCTTGCATACCTTAAGCGAGCAATTCCATTGGGAGTGCCAAGACTATCCTCAGTCCAAAAAGAGACTCAGAGAATTTTTAGAGTTGCCTCAGCACAGGCCCTTAGCTATACCCCCCCATCCTGGATGTTGTGGATGATGTTTTCATGGAATCCAGTCTTACTCCAGACACTTTACCTCTGGGCCCTAGGAAACCAGACAAGTACTTCAGAGTACCTGATTCTCACAAGTTTCTTTTCAAGAATCCTACTGCTGATCCAGAGATCATTTCCCAGGGATCTAAAGGTATTAAGGCTACTATTGGCAAAAATCCTACCCCTTTGGACAGGGATTCCAGAAATTTGGACAGATGGGGTAAGAAGGTATATTCCTCTGCAACTCTTGCTATCAGGGCATTGAATTGCCAGTTTCACATGCTGAAATAACAGCATCATATTATGGAACTTATTAAGAAAAAAGTGGTAACCTTTCCAGATTGTGCAGAAAATAAAGAATTGCAGGAGCTTTTGCACTCTGCAAACCAAGTTAGTAAGCATACTTTTCAGTATGGCTTTGATGCCCTAGAAGCATCTTGCAGGGTAGCAGTTACTGGCTCTGTACTGAGAAGACATGCTTGGCTGAAGGAGCGGACCTTGCCAGATCATGTCAAATCTAAATTACTAGATGCTCCTTTGAATAAGGACTGTTTGTTTGGCACCAAAGCAGAAGAAGTTCTTAAAAAGATGGAAGAAAAGGCTAAATCTATACAAACTGTTAAAGTATTCCTACAAGTGCAACTTCCTAGATTCAGTAGGCATTGCCCTTAAAACACTGGTCCTTTCCATCCCCCTCCAAGGCTTCCAAACAAGACCCAGGGGAAACAGACCACCCAGACTACAGTCTCAGGGTATGCAGAGATCTAAACAATGGAGTACCCCCACCCCTAAATCAGGGAGTGGTAAGCCACCTCCTTATGGAAAAAACTCACAATGACTTCTCAACCCTACTTCCCAGCCCTTACCAATTGCTTTTGCCCCTAGAAGGAAAACTTGCCCTTCATGCAAGAAACTGGGTGTCCATTACTCAGGACCAATGTGTCCTCAACATTGTATCCCAGGGGTACACATTTTATTTCCATTCACTGCCAACCCCAAGCAGATTTCCAGACCTTCCTCCAAACCAGTGGGCAGAGGCTCAAAACCAAGTACTTTCCCTGCTCAATATCAGAGCTATTTAGCCTGTTCCAGTAGAACAGAGGGGCCAAGGATTCTATTCCAGACTTTTCCTGGTACCCAGGAAAGAGGGCTCTTGGTGCCCAATCATGGATCTTTCCACTCTCAACACTTCCCTGGTGGTACCAAAATTCAAGATGCTTACCCTGCAACAGCTTCTCCCAGTGTTAGTCAAGGATGCCTGGTTAGTCAACCTATACTTAAAAGAAGCTTATCTGCACATCCCCATAAGGGAGTCATGCAGGAAATATCTACATTTCAGAGCAGGGTCTATGCAGTATCAGTTCTCTGCGCATCCATTTGGCTTATCTACTGCACCCGGGGTATTCACAAAATTCCTTGCTCCAGCCATTGCATACTGCAGATAGAGAATGATCCAAATTTACCCCTATACTTGGACAACTGCCTGATTCAAGCGGACAGTCAGGAATTGCTGCTTCAGCAGCTGGCATTTGTAAAAAGCCTTCTCTCTTCATTGGGGTACACCATCAATGAAAAGAAATCACAACTGGTACCCAGTCAAAAGAGTGTATTCCTGGGAGCAAGCTTTGAACACAGCTTCCCAGATGGCATTCCTTACTTCAGAAAAACAGGCCTATCTGACAGATTATTTCAAACAAATGGCCACCAAAACCCAGCTATCTGCAAGTAAAATACTGCAAGCCCTAGGGTTCATGGCCTCATGTATTCTGCTAATTCCATATGCAAGACTGCATATGAGGAACATTTAATGGTACTTGAAAAGTCTTTGGTGCCAACATTCTCAAGACCTGGAAACAGCCATCAGACTATGCATGGGGGGGGCCTACATGGCTGGCAAATATATCCAGGGTCACTGGAGCCCAAGTCAAATTCTCCTGTACATCAACCAAAAAGAGAAGCTAGCTGTACAGAATGTCCTGACAGTTTTCAGACACCTACTACTTACAGGACAACTGCTGATAAAAACAGACAACACCACAGTTATGTGGTACATAAACAAGCAGGGGGGAGTCCATTCTTACCCACTCTGCAGGTTAGCCATGGCCCTGTGGAACATGGCCTTGGGCAACAAAATCCATCTACAAGCTCAATTTCTGCCAGGCAAACAAAACTCACTGGCAGATGACTTAAGCAGAATTCTCCTAGACCCACACGAGTGGAAATTGGAGACCTGCACCTTCAACCTTCTGATCCAGAAATGGGGGACCACAGAGGTGGATCTCTTTGCCTCCCCCAACAACCACCCATTAAGCAAATTCTGCACCAGGGACCCTCACATCAAGGCCTGGAAGGTGGATGCATATCAATGGGAAAACCTCTCAATCTATGCCTTTCCCCCCGCTGCCCCTTCTCTCAAGAGTTTTACTCAAGATAAGACAAGAAAGGCCAAGGACAATTCTGATTGCCCAGGACTGGCCACACCAGCACTGGTACCCACTTCTGTGCAGCCTGACAACGGTGCCACCCTGGCACCTACACCAGACCCCAACCCTGCTTTCCCAGCAGTAGGGACAAAGTTTACATCCACAATTGCAAACCCTAAATCTTGCAGCTTGGGTTATTCCTTAGATACTACACCAACAACCCTAAGCAAGCAGGTGCTGGATGTCATCCTTGAAGTCAGAAGGCCCAGTATTAGGAAATCCTACGCTGAAAAGTGGAAAAGGTATTGTTCTTGGATTCAGTCTAAAGGAAAGGACACAACACTGCCCTCCTTACCTCTAATCTTGGATTACCTAGCAGATCTAATCCACAGAGGCCTATCCTTCTCTTCCATTAAGATCCATGCCTCTGCCATCTCGGCTCATTGCAAT
Source organism: Protopterus annectens (assembly GCF_019279795.1). Taxonomy (NCBI): domain Eukaryota; kingdom Metazoa; phylum Chordata; order Ceratodontiformes; family Protopteridae; genus Protopterus; species Protopterus annectens. The sequence goes on from NC_056731.1 coordinate 980,012,585, forward strand.
ACTGAGCCACCCCTTTTCTCTCACCCCCTCATCAAACAGTTCCTGAGAGGGGCAAACAACTTAAGGCCACCAAGGAGAGCACCCACCTCTGCCTGGGACCTTAACTTTGTAATGGAAAAGCTCACATGTCCCCCTTTTGAACCTGCTGCTTCAGCAGAGGTAAAATTCTTCTCTTGGAAAACAGCATTGCTTGTAGCCATCACTTCAGCTAGACGAGTGTCTGAGTTACAAGCACTGATGGCTGTGGAACCCTTCATTAATTTCAATGCTGACAGGGTTTTCCTCAGGACTAACCCTTCCTTTATGCCTAAAGTGGTGTCCAGTGTGGCTCTCAACCAATCTATCCATTTGCCTACCTTCTTCCTTAATCCTCAGAATAAAGGGGAGAGGATCCTGCACTCTTTGGACATGCACAGACAGCTCAGGTTCTACCTTGATAAAACTAAGCCTTTCAGAAAATCTGACCAGCTGCTAGTCAGCTTTGCAACAGGGGCAGAGGGCAAGGCCATTTCAAAACAAACCATTTCCAAATGAATAGCACACTGCATTCATTTCTGCTAAAAGCACCATGGAGAACCACCCCCTCAGAGGGTCAAAACACATTCCACTAGGGCTACATCTAACTCTACAGCATTTCTCAGGGGAATCCCTACCAGGGACATACTGGAAGCTGCGACCTGGAGTACTGTACACACCTTCACCAAACATTACCATCTATCTATCTTTTCCAAATCCAGGGCAGGATTTGCTACAGCAGTCTTGCAAGGCCTACTAGCCAACCCTAACTCTTCTTGTCTGCCTCCACCCTTTCTCAGCTTTGGAAATCAGCCCAAGTGTGATGACTGCAACAGTGAAACATGAAGAACATAGTACAGTTGTGTACACTTACCATAAATGTAGATGTTCGAGTGTATTCACTGTTGCAGTCCTGGTTTCCCTCCCTCCAGTCCCCTGGTTTTCTCTGTCTCTTGTCTCTCCTCTCTATGGCTATTCCTGCTGGTAGGGGTATTTACTTTTTACTGCTGGTATTTTACACACCATTTCCTATCTCCCTATTTGGGAGCTCCTGACATTGGGGGCAAGAAAAACTGATGTAAAGGCGTTGGCTGCCTGTTTTTACACCCCTGACGACCTGACGTAATGGAAGAAGTGACAGCATCTGTTGCAGAAATACTAAGTCTCTGGTATTCTGGCTGACTGAGGGCTACCTGCAGGCAGATAACCCAAGTGTGATGACTGCAACAGTGAATACACTTGAACATCTACATTTATGGTAAGTGTACACAACTATACTTTTTCCCTGTTAAAATATGTACTTTTAAACAATTACAATAGTGCATTTACATTTCTGCTCTCTTCTAGTAGGCACACCATGGTTACATTTGAAACAGCACTTTACACATACCTTTTCAACTCATGCACCTATACGAGCAGTTTTATATACACCTGACATACATTTCTAATACATTTGTAACACAAGCATATTGTATAAATCTTTTTGATATTCACCAATGACATAATTATTTACAAAATTCCAGCTAGCTGTGCTGGTGGTATCTCCTTTTGTCACAAGAGGCACTGCAGAATTGTAGTGTACATAGCAACTGTGGTAAGGGCCACTGCAGCACTGTAGTGTACATGTGAATACTACACTGTTAGTTTCCTGTTGTAATTGAGATGCAGGTATGGTACAGTAGTGTTCAGTGCTATACATAGCAGCAGTATGTACATGCAGGTATAGAGTATGCAATTCATGCCCCTTTACCACCTGCCAAAGCATCATACCGCTCTCAACCCACTGCAACAAGAATGTTACCACCTCCCTGTTCAGTCTACCATCTACTGTCTAGGATATGCATGACATTTAACAGTATGTGAGGCAAGGCAGCCCAGCACCATACAGATAATGGAAAACAGCATCAGCAACTGTTAATAGTGTACAGTTATAATATTTTCTCCACACACCCATGTTCATGACACTGTCATCCTGTTTCTGGGGAAACACGTAGTATAAGCATTTCTTTTACTCAAAGTAAGAGTCACTAAGATTTGTCAAAATACATCAGTATCTGCTTTCCTTAAATCCTGAATCCAAGTTGTGTCTTAAAATCACTGTAGAAATTACACTCCACTGGTCCTTTATTCTTGTGTGTTATTAATAATAGGCACTGTCATGTCTGGAGGCTCAGAACATTTTCACTGGCATTCCCTGTCCTATGATATCTGGACAAACAAAGACTTATTTCTATATTGATACAAGAGAACACATACTGCAGATAAACATGAATGTAGAGGAGAAAAAAAACATAAAAGAAAGAATACATTCTATATCCATTAGCCTGGCATTATTATATTAGTTGTGTGTGTGTGTGTGTGTGTGTGTGTGTGTGTGTGTGTGTGTGTGTGTGTGTGTGTGTGTGTGTGTGTGTGTGTGTGTTTAGCCTGACATTACCCTTATCTTCACAGCCCACCTTTTAAGATCCTCAAGTAAGTTTTCTGGAGGCATCCCTGAAAAATGAAGATTGAAAAAAGGGTGGAGTTTTTAGTACATTGTCCCATAACATTTCTAAATTATCTGTCTGCATTACTATTGGCAATGCTAAACTTCATCATAGAAGCTTTCCATTCTGTCCACATACTCTAAGTAATTATTGTAAAAGGTGATCGACTTTAACTACAGTGATCTTTCTATGATGAAAATAGGATTGCAGTTTATATAAAAGCTCAGACAATACACAAGCATTCTTTTTCTGTAATTGCACTAGACTTCACACTTAGTTAAAGTCTGCAGCTCAAGTAGACAATAGGGTGCCTATCTTCTTCTTCTAAGGAAACCTGAATAAGTGCATCCCACACCCCACTGACCACAGTCACAGAAGACTGTTAGTCCTGTATTCAAACTCCCTACCTATCCACTGACACTGGCTTCTTGAAAAGGAGATATGGGTGCTAAAATGACTTCTGCGCCCAATTAAAATTATAAATGTTTTCAATTCTAAGAGGTGTAAGATACTCCTTCATCCATCTATATTCACACACACACAGAGTCAAGAAGCTCTCACTTCTGTATTTGAACTCTCTACCAATGTACTGGCACAATATGCATGCAAATTTATTATAGGTATGCACCACGGAAGAAGTTTGCTGTTTGTGAGCTACACTGCATCTTTGAAAGGATGACATCACCTGTATCTTGCAAAGGAAATATGTGTTCAAAAATGACTTCTCTTAATAAGAGGTGCAAGACACTCCTGCATACATTTACATTCACATAGATACACACAACACACACACACCCACACACACACACACACACACATGCATGCATCACACAAGTTGACTGCTGTGAGATTAGAACTGCTACCTTTCTAGTTACAGAATCGAAGTCTGACTCCTACAGTGTTAGAGTGCACTTTGTAGAGGATGACATCATCGTTGTGTTCCAGAGAAGATTATATTGGAAGAAGGATCTGACACTGACGTGCATTCACCCTCCAGTGTAAAAGTTTATCCTGACTGCTAGCAGAATATAATGTCATATTTACACCACCCACAACTTCCTAGCTATCTAGTTGCACAATCTAGAAGACAAAGAACTTAACACTAGCACCACTGCAGAAATTTGACTTCTGCAGTGTCAGAGTGCACTTTATAAAGAGATTCATCATCATTGTTTTCCAGAGAATTTGATATTGGGTGAAGGGTCTGACACTGATGTGGTCTCACCCTCCAGGGTATAAGTTTCTTCAGAATTCTAGTTCAGTCAGGCCAGCAATATGTAAGGTCTTATTTACACCATTCTATACATAGCAAGTCATACAGACACACACACACACACACACACACACACACACACACACACACACACACACACACACACACACACACAAAAAACACACTGACTGATATGGTATTAGAATCTCCTACCTATCTATTAGACAATCTCGAGAATACAGTACTTAAGACAAGCACCCTCAAAGAAGTTTGATTTCTGTAGTGTGACAGTGCAGCACACATAGGATTAGTTTCTCATTCTGTGTCGAGAGATATTGTACTATCGAAATTTTTATGCCAAGCCATATTTATTGATATGAAGGAGTAAGTGTGATTTTCTGATCAATAATAAATACATGCTGCTGAAATGGGTCAGCTATGCTGTCTTTAATGTATATTGCAGAACTGAGACTGACATGCACCTGTTTTACATGTTGTGCAGATCACACACACACACACACACACACCCACACACACACACACACACCTGTCAAACACAGGGTAAACAATGAAATATTCCTGGTTCATCTAAACCTTAGTAAATGCTACAGATATTAGCAATGGTATCTGGTCATGCGTAAGCAATGTGCACTGTCACTATTAATATTCCAATGCAGTATGGCTAAGTAATGATGAAGTAATCATGCATAAGCAATGTGCACTGTCACTATTAATATTCCAATGCAGTATGGCTAAGTAATGATGAAGTAATCATGCATAAGCAATGTGCACTGTCAATATTAATATTCCAATGCAGTATGGCTAAGTAATGATGAAGTAAGCATGCCAAAGCTCTATGTAGTTGTAGATCATTTGCAGATGTAAGTTCAATGCAGTTATAACTGTACAGAATGAAGTGTTCAGTCAAGCACATAGTTCAGTGCAGTTCACTTGTGCCCAGTAAGCCATTTCCATGTAATGAAATAATAGTATGCAGGAACAATCTATTTTCAAAATCTCTTCTTAAAGCGCAATGCAGAAAAACTCATTTGCAGAGATGTTTGCAAAGTATTAGCACATACCTGATTCTAATTTGGTGTGTTGAACTTAGAATGTGATGTAGCACTGCTCAGGGCTGCTTCCTGCCAACCATTGCACAAATAAAAAGTGGAGAGAAAGTGGTTTGATTATGATTAAATGTAGAGCAGACCTGTTTTAAGTTAATGTTTGATGTGCCACGATGTCAACATTTTGTCATGGCAGTACCTGCTCTGTGTCTTGCAGACATAAACGCTGCATATTGGACTCTACTTTGACATGTTAGGGCCAAAATTTAAATAAAAAATGAATCGTTGTGCCTGCCTTCTCAGTTTGCTCGATGTTAGGCACAGAGCAAGCATGATTTACTACTGAAGGAAAAATGTGGAAACTTTAATTTGGTAAGACTTCTGTAGTGCAAACATGCTTAGCTGTGATGCAAGCCTGGCAGCACTGTGGGCAGTACTGAGTGGAGAAAAGTCACCTGTCACCTAACTTTCTCAGTGGAACAAGCTGTAACCTGAGTGAGGTACATGAAATTGCAGAAGTAAAGCATGGCTCGACTCCAGTATGCAGATTTTTCAAAGGATGTCAGAATGTGACTGTTTTAAGTAATTTTGATTATCACTGTAATACTACATAGGAATGACTATCCTAAATATGTTGATTACCCAAATTATGCCAGTAATGCCTACTGAAATAAAATTTTAAACCTGCTATATATCAGACATGCTTCTAGGGAATCACAAGTTAATTGGATGTATAAACTGTTAAACATGACAAGGATTGTATGTATTTTGAAAAAAAATATTATGACTCAGCACATATCCTAACTATGTGTGTAGGGCAGGATGTTTTGTGAAGTGTGGGCATTATGCTTTCTCACAGTAAGGACAGTAGCCAAATGATATAAGATGAACATGCCATACATCAGCCTATTAGACATGTTACAGTATAATGTGAAAAAACAGAAGAGGTGATGAGGGACACAGAAATGGACAGACACATAAGTTTGTGTTATGGCACATTTCTGGACATCTTTATTGGTGTGTGTTTTAGATATTTCTTCATTTAGAATGTGTCTTGCTCTTTACCATTAGGGAGTTGGTACAGGGATAGAGAAGGTTGAGGAGTGACAATAACTAATACATCCTCATATGTTTGGTTGAAGAAAATTTAGAAAATTAGAAACAAGATGTTGAAATGAGAATAAATTTTCTTTTGATAACAGATGTAGCTCACACTTGGACAATTAATATCACCAGGGAATAAAAGTGCATTACTGTGCAACATATTTCAGGATTTGAACCTTTGGCAGGTGGAAATAAAACTTTACAGATGGGTTAGTTATCTTAACTCACAACAAAGGAGTTCATGCTGTAATATATTTCAATCTCACATTGTCAGAGACACTGATTACATGTTCAGTAGAAGCATTAGGTGGGCATCTGTCTTCATTACTCTTCTACCAATTGTAGTCTGCCTTATACTTTACATGATATTCAGCAGCCTGATACAAATGGAAGAGTAACTGCAGCACAGTGTATTAGCCTTAGATTGTCTAACTGTAGCAAAGCAGACACATTGGTATTTGCACTGTGCTAAATGTGGCAGTGCAGTGTAAGGAAAAAACGTACCACATTTTGCAATAACACTTAAAATGCCATTTAGCATCACCTACTACACTTCCTCATTGCCAAACCTCATGCAAATGCTGAGGACTAAAACTGATAAAACAGAAGGGGTTAGACAGATACGTAGGCAACACATTCACAGGGAAGGTTTTTATAAAAAGTGGCAGTAAGAGTTTCACCTACTGCTGGATTAGAACCCTTGTCAAGATGCAAAATGAAGTTTATAGACTTGACCATTACTGCAAAGGAAACCATACTTCTCATATGTCAAAATCAAACTATTGAAGGGACAGTGGAAGGTACAGGTAACGACAGTCGGAAAATTCCATAAGACGAACTTTACACACATCATCCTAATGAATAGTCAACAGTAAAAAAGGGTGAAAGAGAAGGAGTAACGATAAAAAGAGATAGAGCCATATCAAAGGTTGGTATTATGGCTCATTAATGCATACCTTTAAGGTGTGTCCTCATTATTAATCTGTCATACTCTGTATCCTTATCTGATGGCTACAGGGATCAAGAAGGTGTAGAAGAGAAAAAAGCATGACTTAGACATATGCATTTTTAATAATTCTTCCTTGAGGGCATGGATGTCATTGTCAATGCTTTTTTTTGCCACAAAATTCAAAATCTGTTCATGAAAGGTAGTAATTGGATAGACATCAGCATGCATGTTATTAACCATATCTTTGAAGTATAACATCATAGTGAGAAATAATGTGACATACATCTGGAATTAAACCCTTGATGCTATGGCCAAAAAAATCAATCTATAGACAAATGATTTATGTCAATACTCCACAGAGGAAGCTGCACATTACCACCCTAGTAGCCAAAGAACTGTTAGAATAACTATTGCAAGGTATTGCCTTTATTCTGCCTTTACTCTGTATTCTGATAGTATAACATGTTTAAACACCTTGAACTGAGGATAGCTGGAATACTGCAGGTGATAGCAAAAACTAACCATGTTTTGCCGTTGGACATATGCAGCTGTTCACAGTCACTCATCATTGGTGTGTGATGCTAAACTTTGTAAAAAAAAAAATGAATGCTTTCTTATGGGCTATTTCTGGCAATGTGTCTTGTGTGTGGTTCTAGTTTTTGACCAAATTAAACATGTGAAAAAAGGGTTGACAGAAAACTGGAGAAATGGTGGCCAGACTAGAGGACACAGGGAAAAGAGGAATCTGCAGAATAGTAGTGGGAAGGAGCTGTAGCTATCTACTTCTTCACAACATAAATGTGGAACTGTAGAGAGAATTTGCTGAATTTGGACTGTCACCACACAAAAGGTAGGTGGCAACAACAGAATAATGTTGTAAAAACAATTGTACCAAATCAAGTGTGTCAAGAAGACACATACGTGAAGTGGAGATGTATGGGTCTTTATTTTTTTGTGAAAGGTGCTCATTTCTTTTAATTTCAAAGAGATATGGAAGTGGCTTTTAATATGAGGGTCAGGTTATTAGGGTAGGTGAGAAAGCAGGCACAAACAAAAAGGGCATACAAGACAGAGAGGGATGGTGATGGACACAAACGTTTGCAGGACACCATCATTGGAAAAAGGTAAGCCTCAAAATAGTGAGAATCTAGTCCTTACCCTCAGAACTGTCATCACTGTCTCCTGTCTGAATTTCCTGTGTCAGTGCTCAGTGCGGCATCATCTTTGCAATATGACAAAGCACCTTTTCTACATGGCCAATTTGGTCACTGCATCCCCTTTCCATTATACCTTCCACTAGCTCTATCAGCTCCTGCTGAATGACAAAATTACCACCTCCCCTACTATTATTCTTGGAGGATGCCAGTGCACCGGCAGCCAGGGCAGGGCTACCTGACACAGATGGAGTGGGTAGGGAAGGGGTTTTGCAGTGAGCAGTGACAAGTTGTGACCCTAAAGTGTTGGGTGTTGGTGCTAAAACCTGTGAAGGGATGGAGGGCTGATCCACAGTAGATGGTCTACCTCCTTGTGATTAATGCCATTTTTTTAAGTAGAAATGACAACAGAACAATTTTAAGGCATAGAAAATATTGAAAAAGTGAGCGAGAGAAAGAGAAAGAGAGAGACAGAGAGACAGACAGAAGTGGTACAGTGAGGCAACACAGAGAGACAATTAGATTCACTGTATGTCACATGACTTTAATATTTGCATATATACACATTTATGAGTAACCAGTGTGTACACTTTTGCTACATCCAAGTATGATGAGAAGGTCTTACTCAGTTTTACCATCAATTGCACTGCTATGATATCATGAATACAAGTATTTATTTGACTGTTGCCAAATTGCAAATAATTACAATATTTATTAGGCTTACAGTAAATCCTGATGCATACTTATCGATTTCCTCTCTGAGGTGTTAGAACCGCTCATGGTGCACTTCCCTGTTTGCTGCAATGTCTTCAGCAGCTGTACAATAGAGAAGAGACTTGAAAGGAAAAAGAATACCAGTCTTAGCTGTCTGCTACATTCTATATGATTGAACAGTGATGGGTCAGTATACTTACACAATTGAGGTGGTGTCAGTAGTTCTAAACTCATCCTCCCATTGACTAAGGCCCTTCTTGTGCTGTGTCAGATCACTGTAGTGATGATGGCATAGTTTCCCAGTGCAATGGATGCCAGTAGCACTGGAGAGAGCCTTAGCTAAACTGTTCCAAGCCTCAGTCTTATACTGATACCCAGTATAGCCCCCTTGCAGCAGCCTATGGTCATAGTATTTCATGATCAATGCCACAAAATCATGGACTCCTCAACATCCAATCTCTATGCTGGAAATGTAGCACCATCACCTCTTTCTTCAGCCATGTCTGCAGAAGTCAACCAACAGCTTTATGTCTGAATTGGTGACAAACTGCATTCTTGTCTTTAACAGCTAGTGAGCAAAAATGATCACACATGCCAACTGCATCTGTGTGATGAAAAGCAGAGAGAGCTATTGGCAGACAAAGAGACAGGGATTTTATCAAACAGCAATGAAGATATGACATATGGCAGTGAGACTTGTCATATGTGATGCTAAACCTATTCGCACATATTTAATGGTCAACACTGACATGCTTAATGGCTTGAGTTGTAAGTCTTGGTCTTTGGTAGGTTAAATGCAATGAGTTGTAACCTAAATTGCTAGGACTTTCACACTATAAAAACTCAGTTATACAAGGTGGAAATCCAACCCATGCAATAAAGGATGCATACAATTAATGTCAGGTCATTCTTTATCAGTGCTACAGGAGAAATACCTTCAACCATAGTCATTGCAAATATACTGCATTTAGTATGAATGCAGATAGACTTAATATATGCCTGTATGCGTGTGACTTTAAGAAGTCCTGTAAACTGCATTACCGTGAAAGAGTCAGTAATACTGTTTTTAAATAAATTTCAGATGGATAGACGTCCATGTGCTGTGTAATACAGGTTGTGGTATGATACATACATACTTCACTAGACATACAGTGCTAAAAACATAGCTGGTGAGCAGTGTGTTAATCATAGATATGCAAGTGCATTTAAAGTAATTATCGTAATTGCCATGCTTAAATAATTAAATACATGCACACACACACACACACACACACACACACACACACACACACACACACACACACACACACACACACACACACACACACATGCACACACATACCCACAAACAAAATCAACTGGGTTTCATAAGTCATTCATGAGATATGCTACCTAGAAAAATATTGGTATCAAAGTATCACTGATACATGTTTTGCAATTAACTTATTTATAATAGCCATTTGTATGTAGTATTACCTTCCTAATCAAAATATTGTGAGAAACGGCATTTTGTTACTCTTTAAAAAGATAATTGTTATTAGGATTTGAAACCTGGATCACCTGTACTCTGTCTGTAAAGTCAGTGCACTTACACCTTGTGCCATAGAGAGAGTTACACAGCAACTTAATGTTCTCTACTCAGTACTCTCCAGTGTTGATGTCTGTGCATCAATGCTAAGCCAGTCTGTGCTACAGGAGGCTACCCAAACAATTTTTTTTCACATTTTTCCTTAAGCACATAATCTTGATTGCACACTGCTCAGCAGTCAACAAGTGCAGAAGGCAAGAAACAGAAAAAAAATGAAATTGTGATGAAAGTAAAATTTAAGATTTGAGTAATAATTTCAAAATTTCCTTCACACAGAACGGGTTTGAACCCCTGAGCAACTCTGTTATTTGTCCTAAGTCATGGCATTTACAGCATGTGCCACAGAGAGGGTTAGATATCAAATGCAATTCACTCACTTAATACAAATACCATGCAACAGTGCCAGGGGTGTTAGTGCTAATGAAGACTACAGAAATTATTTTTTTTCCTTTGACCTTTTGTCCTTCAGCTGTGATAGTGTTTGCACTCTACCAAACAGAGTGCAAATCGCAAAGACAAAAAAAAAAATCAATATCTCTCTCTCTCTCTCTCTCTCTATATATATATATATATATATATATATATATATATAAAATATTTTATATATATATATATATATATATATATATATATATATATATGTGTGTGTGTGTGTGTGTGTATGTGTGCACATATATACATATATATATATATATATATATAGTTATATGAATAGTTTTACATATATATATATATATATATATATATATATATTTTTTATTTTATTTATTTTTCTTTTGAAAAACAAAAACAAATAAGTACAGACATGACTTGTATTTCCATTCAATAGGTATACCATTACAAAGACAGATGCAGCATTTTCTCATCTGCATTAAACATTAAAAGCAGCATGTGGTCTACACATCATTAGCATGTCATGTAGTATCAATGGCTAAGAAAGGGGACATATGCACAATGACAGGATTTCATGCTTGACAGACTAGATACAGTTAGTCAGGGCATAATGTATGCCTTTAAGATGTACTGTGATGAGGTATGATTCTGAGAGTTTGTACAGCATATGTCGTACAACTGTCCAGAGTACTCATGTAAATCCTTTTGTGTTATAATACTGTACAACCTGTCAAAAGATACAACATTCCTTGCTAATATTATTATTAATGAGGGGAATAGGTGAATAAACAACATTAACACCTTTGCAACTTCAACGCACATGAACTATAGCTAAGAACTGGAATATTTTCACATGCTTTAGCATATACATTTTATACACAACATATTATTTATTCTATATCAAGTTAAAAATGAAAATATCAACAAGCTGGATTCAAACCTTGCACCATCTATTCTGTTTCTTTATACTCCTTGCATTTACGTTGCATACTACAGTAATGCTTAGGTGTGATGTAGAACTTCTTCAGTTACTGCTGGTCAGAGTGTTTTATCTGCTGCTCTAAAATGCACTAAGGGTGGCATTCCAAATTACATTTCTCAGTTTGTATCTTGGGCAATTGACTATCATTCACTGCCATGAAATGCTGCCAATCCAAAGCATGCTTAGTCAAAACATGCACAAATGATGAACGCAAGAAAAGGAAAAGATTGTTATTACTAGCAAACATCAGGGAATGACAATAATGAAAATTCAGGATTGGGAGGTTCCCTACTTTGTATGTCTTAAAATCTAATCATAAGTTCAGGAAAAATACATTAACTCTTACAAACTGCACACTATCTAGATTTGAACCTTCAGTTCAGTGCAATAACAACACATGCTCACTTGTGTTTTATTATCGCTTCTTGCCACCAACACAGATTTAGAGTAGGAATCAGAAAGTGTGCATACCATACAGATCTGACATGGCAGAACATCAAATTAAAAGTCTGGCAATAGAAAAATCAGAAAATGCTTCTTCTCATTTGCTGGAACATGTATAGATGAATGTGATGGTGATAAGATATTTAAATCAATAATAACCTTTATCATATTAATGTAAGGTTGCCAACACTGCATCTATTTCTTCTCTTTTCATTCTGAGCTTCTTCTACTTCTCTCTGCTTATAGCATTGCAGAACACTTTTCAAGCAAAGGCTAGAGAGTTTGATATTATTAAAGAATATTAATGTTGGTAAGGTTGTCCTCATAGTCCTCAAAGTGCTTTCACACTTTTTCTTCAGAGAGGAGTCTCCTGAGTATTGCTTGTTGCTGTACTCAAAGTAATCATGAACACCTGCAAGTCATTAGCAGCTAACAAGTGTCATTGCTTCTCCCTGCAATCCTAGGTCATGTACATGCAGTTGTGCAGCTACTTATACAATATTTACCACCCCTATACCAAGGGAACATTTTGGTATTCAGAAATGCTAATGTGTTAACACCATATTAGCATCTTCACAGTGCTCAGAGAGCTGAATCTATATTATATAAAGGTAATGGTGCAGCTATGAAAGTGAAAGGAGAGGAGAAAGTTTTGATACAGATAGACAAATACTGGTATTTACTTGGAAGAGATTTTCTCTACAAATGACTGCATATTTTCATAAGGCATGTTTGATCTCTAGATTAACTGTTTATATTTTCATACTGGGAATGTATTTCAATATTCAATGAATTTTTTTTATCTGCATGCATTTTTTTCATCCACTGTGGCATAGTGCAGGTATGTCAGCTCTTGTTCTACTTTCAAAGTTTGTTAATGAATGGTATGTTTATTTCATAGTATTGTATTGCCATTACTTTTGGAATTTCAGTAGTTAGTGCAGACAGTTGTATTGTGTTTATTATTATCTTCATGGGGTTGTACATGTGTAGCTAACAGAGGTGTTAAGCTTCTCACATGCCCTATGGTGACCTCCACAACAGTGGAGAAACCAAGGAAAATTGTTTGGCAATTTTACTTTAAATTTGTGCCTATCTAATGATAATACTACCATCCAGTAGTCAATTACACAGCTGCTATCCTCATTACAGAAATGTTTACAGAATGGATGTAATGCTAATGTATTACAATTTTTTTTTGAGGGGGGGGCTTCTTTAACTTGTGTGTAGTCCTAAATGAGCATTGTGTGTTTGATTTTTTCTGTTCACAAAGGGTACACAGATTTTACACAGACAATAATTTCTGTTTTTTATGCTTCATGTCATACAGGATTATGGCACCCAGACCATCTGTTCCACGTAAGCCACCAGTCAGTGATGCAGAGAATAAGGTCATCACTGAAGTCTTACTTCACCATGGATCCTTTCTGCTTGACAGAAGTAGATGTGATATGTCTATCAGAAAAAAACATATGGCAGCAGGTAGTTGCTGACATAAATACAGTGGATGGCCATGCAAGAAACTATAATCAGAGCCTGCATCCTGCCATTGGCATAATTGCAGCAGCCTGCAAGAGAGGAGCTGCAGTTGCATGTGAGCAACTGGCTGGGGGAGGGTGGTCCTGCTACCAAACTATGACTCACTGAAACTGAAGAGCTGCTGTCCACTGTCAGAGATCCAGACAGCTCAGTAGAGGGTTCACACAAACTCCTTGATGTTGGAGGTACTGTGGATGGCAGACCAAGTGTGTCCCAAGAACAACTTCCAGTAATGCTGTAAATAAGGCATTCCCTGCCATTCTAGACATCTTTATATATGTTAATGCTTGTATACTTCTAATATATCTGGAAACATCAAGAAGTGTGGCTTAGAAGAGTCACAGTTCAACAGAGATTGTCTTTGAGGGGATCAGTCTGATTGATTTTGAGATATTTCTTAAGGAGGAGCTAGGCAGAGCATTATTCTCTTGTCCTTATGTCATTTCCATTGTGATGCTTATTAACCTTCTTTCCACTGTGTTCCTTTTTTTACAGGGACATCAGAATTACCCTCTGAAAGACCACTTGTACATGGTAAACACAACCTATCTTTGCATATTAATACCCATTAGTTAGAAGTAAGTCGGGGGGAAAAGTTTTGTATTTCTTTAGCATCTAAAATTGTTTAACACGACTGATTAGAACATAGTTTGGATTATTTCTAGTCTCTATTTCTCTTATTCTTGTGTTTGTGGTTTATTATCACAGGTTATCCTGACAGTGGCAGTGTAGAACTCATACCAAGTGATGTCAGAGTATCAGTAAACTCTGATGATGATGGTGGTGGTGATATAGAGAGAATGTCGGGGCTGCAGAGGTTCGGTCTGACACCAAGGATGTGGCTCACACATCCCAGCCTTATTTCAGCCAGAGTCAGTATGCATTGTATACCCATTCCAATGAGCTCTCAGATATAGGACATGTTGAGGGTGACACATTTGATTGAGGTAGTGTCGTTACTCCAACTGAAGAAATAGTTGCGTCAACATGTAGTCATCATGACAGCATGGTACCACACAAGAAGGTAGGTATAGGGATTCAGAGGAGGCTTGCAGTCCACCTTCCTTCTCATGCTGGTGTGCCATTACGTACCACCATACATATGTATAGGGCCATCATGGAGGCACAGGCACATTCAACTTCGGCCTTGGAAGAGATAGTGCAATCTTAAACATGGCACATTCTGATGTGCATGCCTGCCTCAACCATGTGACTAACTCCTTAGATAAGGTGTGTGACTCACTGAATTTGGCAGTGTGTATGATGGAATGTCTGCTCGGGGAAGGTCAGCATCCATGTGCCCGTAGAGCTGCAACATCCACTGGTTTTAGCCAATATGTCCATGCCAGATCTTTTCTTTAGTGGCACTATTTATACCGCTTCATCAGTGATTGAGGTGTCCACACCCAGACATGGAAAGCCACGGGGTTATATTCCTGAACATAGTCATGAAGAGAGCTTGTCCAGCAGACACTAGAAATGTTCAGGTACCACTTGGAGGTAGCATTGCAACTCCTGGCAGAGGCAGTTTGCATGGTTGAGAATGTCAATACTGAATTTACAACTCTACCGTGCATAGCTCACACCATCTGACATGCCTACATAGTTCTAGCACAGAGCTTGATTGTCTTCATGCAGACACACATTTCACAAGAAGTGCCCATGCCTACTCACACACATGTGAACTAAGAACCTTAATGTAGATTGTGACATATCTCCTGTTATTGGCCCTGATATATTTTCTACTTTACTGAATGTTTTCTGTTTCTTACTCACACACAATCACTACTTTGGTGTCAGCCTTGGCCTCCTTCCCCTTCCCACCCTATGCAAATTATGATGGCTGTGCCATACCTTTATTCATTTTGTTTTGACCTAGGGTTGCATATATGTCTGGTGCACAGAGTAGATAGCTAAATGAATCTTTCTCACAATGCTGATTTTATGCATATGCATTACGCAAGAACATTTGGGATGTTTTTCTATGCTCATTTTGAAATGATGTTTTTAGTTAATGATGTAAGTCATGAATTCAAATCAGTGATAGTGCATTCTTGCGTATTGCTCAACTTGTAAAATTATTGATGTAATTGTCCTGTTGACTGGCTTGAGTACCATGGGTAAGTGACTGGCATGACGGAGGTTTTTGTGTGCAATGCATAGCTGTATATTGCAGATATTAGTCCTATAATCTAATAATGCCATTGGTGGACACTTCATAGATTTCTGCTTGGTTACAGTTATGACTAATTGTATGCAGGAATATCAGTTACTTTTATCTTCTTACACATTTGTTTGTATACTCTTGTTCCACATCTACCATGACTTTACTGCAGGGGTGAGTCATGTCCTTTGTGGCTGTCATCTCTGTCTGATGTTATCAGTACACAACCATTACATAGGGAAGTAAAGCTTGCGGATCTTATATGGCATCAATTTTACTGTCTGTATGTGTTTAGGTTGTTATGTGTATTCCTTAGCTGTTGAGTGTGTGTTCTATCCATTGCCTGTTAGGTGGTGAGCATGTGTTCTATCCTCTGCCTTTTAGCCAGGAAGAGGACATATTGTGTGCATCTAAATCTGCAAGCTCCATCTGTAGATGGAGGTTCTCCCTCAGAATCCCTGTCTGTATGTGATGGAGGTGCTGACCCTTCCTGTGGTCCAGGAATGTGGTGTCCTGGCCCATGCTGTTACTGTTCCAGCTGTTTTTTCAAGATGATATTGTGAAACATGACACAGACTGAGAATTTCTGCACAGCTGCCTGGTTTGTACTGCAGCTCACCCCCGATGTGTCTAGACAGTGGAACTGTGACTTCAGCATGTTGAACTCATTCTCTATGATGTTTCCAGCTTGAGTGCAGGCATCATTGTATCTTTCTTCAGTGGGTGTGTCTGCATTTTGGATAGGTTACATGAGACACAGTTCCAGCACATAAATTGCATCACCCAGGAGATGACCTTTTGGAACATCACCTCTAGAAAACCTCAGTTAAGGCTGAGAGGTGTGCTGTATATTTGAGTTATGGAAACTATCCAAGTTGCCTGCACAGATATTAAGGATGATCCCTCAGGCATTACACACAACATGACAGTTGACTGAGTAGAATACCTTGCTGTTGATGCATGGCATTCCCTGTTCACCAGTTGGGGCTTCTAGTTCTATGTGAGTGCAGTCTATGGCCCCCAAAACTTCATGACGTGTCCTACAGCATAAATTTCATACATTGTTCTTGCTCCCTCCTCTTGGGTGTAGAGATATTAGATTCACTGTCTCACATGTTCTTGCATAGCATTAAGGCACTGGTGCAATATTCTAGAGGCCAATATCTGTGACACTTCCTGTGGGTCTCTGTAATGTACCACTAGCTAATAACCTTAATGCTACATATACCTTAGTTTTCACTGTTATAGGCTCTTTTTGGTTTCCTGTGGGTCTGAGGTTGGGGAGGCAGAGGTTGCAAAGTTCCTGTTGTCTTTCAGTATTCACCCTGCATCACTCTAATATTTCAGTATCATATAGTCCATGATATATTAAATAGGGTCTGAACACCCTTTTTTCTCCTGGCTGAGATCTAACATCAGCAGCAACAGCATAGATTTGACACTGTTGCACATACACATGCAAGAGAGCAGCATCACCCTTAAGATTGCTTTTTTTTTCTAAGTGTAATGGTGCCTTACTTCAAATAGGTTTTGGAGTTCATGGTAAAAATCTAAACCAAGTTTGCATGATTAATTTGTAGCTTCCTGAATGGTTTCCCCTTCTTGGCTTGGTTAATTAGCATGTAATTCAGCTAGTTATGCTCTTATTAGCATACTCTGCTGTTTAGCTTTGTTTTGCAGCTGCACATGTAATGTAGAGCTGTATAATGAATATATTTTTTTCTCTATCATGTGCATATCACAGCATGACACACACATGATAGGAGCATGATGTGTAGCGGTTCATGAATTCAGCCCCCAGTATGCACATGTATTAAATATAAAGTGGCATCAGATATGGCATGCTGAAAGAATCACAGTCAACAACAGAGTCAGAGCAAGGTATGAAGACAAAAGAAAGGGGTGAGGAGGTTAAGTCATATGACATAAGAGACAGCAAGTGTATGTTCCTATAGTCTTGAAACGTGCATATATCTATGAACGGAAAATGGGGTAAGAGGAATGTTCTTTAAGAAAAGAAGGGAGAGATTCCTACAGTTTGGGACCAAGACTGAGAAACCATGGTCTGTGCAGTGAAGCCTAGTTTGGGGGGTTCGAAGGAGAAGACATGGCATGAGTGGTTAAGAACTATAAGGGTGTATGTTGGTGCATCTCTTACTAGTCTGGAAGCTAGTGGAGGGAAGGTGTCATTCTTGATAAGTTTAAATAGTCAAGAGGCCAGATGAAAGACAGCACATTATTTCAGAGGTGGTCAGTTAGTTTTTTCAATGGTTTTGCAGTGGTTGTTGTTTATTTATTGTGGACAGAGTGATGAATCTGTAAGAAATTGACTGAATGGTGGATACATTTCTTTTAGAAGCTGCAATAATTAGTGAGAGACAATACTCTATGTGAGCTAGTAGGATAACTTCACCTATGGCATTTCTAGATTGTCTAGATATAAAAGGGGAGATAATATTAGCTCAGATTAGGAAAGAGTTTATTTGATTTTTTTGGTGCATAGTTCAAGTGGATTTGGAAATTTCGGAAGGATGTATTATGGATATTGAAGCATAACTCATTCTGGTAAACAAAACATTCATCGATCATATAGGTGACACTCCTCCAATCAGACACTGTTGTATGGGATATAGGCAGTCTTGCTGATAATTCTTTGTCATTTCATCATTCTGTCTTCACAGTAGTTCACAAATCCTGCTATGTGGCTTATCTAATTTTCAGAGCATCTTCACCAGTTCCAAAGAAGTCTTAATTTCCTTTATTCATATCTTACTAGACAATTATTAAAAATAGTACACCTTTTGGCTATTATTCATCTAAAAAATATCTTCAACATGAGAAACCTCAGAGATTTATAACTAAAAAGCTGTGGCCTCAAAAACCTTAGCTATCATGATAGACTGCAAGACCTCTCTCTTTACTCAGTTCCTTACAGACTCCTGCAAGGAGACTTGTGTCTAGCCTTCTGAGGCATAAAAGATTCATCCAATTTAAACTCTTCTTCTTTCACAGAACAAGTGGTACTTCTAATATTAGGTTACAGGGGCTAAAACTGCATCAACAGATGAATAAAACATGCTAGTATGATCAATTTATATCCAAACATAGTTCTTACCTCTGGAAAAGCTTCCATTAGATGTCAAACAGATTAAAACCCTAGGCATCGTCAGTGTAAACCTGGATAACTGAATGATCAGTCGTAAGTTCTAGCCTTGACTTTCATATTTTGCCCTCCTTGATACTGCATGGGAATTTTTGAATGAGTTTTTTTTTTGGGGGGGGTACAGCAGGCAGGTTGATCTACCTATAAGCCTATGATATATAAAAATCCAATGTATTTTCCTTCCTCTTATTCTCCATTGTTTCACAAGGTTGCATACTTTCATGATACAGGAACTATGATAGATTTTCTTCCCTGGTATTGCACCTGAATGTGATGGATGCCTATCTGCACACTCCTAGACACATGAACAACAGGAATTTTCTCAAATTCAAGGAAGAGGGATTCATATATCAGTTTGCTTCCTTACCCTTTGGTATATGTGCTGTGGCAGATGTATTCCCAAAATGCTTGGCTCAGGTAATAGTACAATGCTGATCCATGAGTTTATATACATATCTTTATCTGGATGGCAGTCTAATTTGGGAGCAGTCAAAGGAGAAGTTAAACAGGGTTGTAACACATACTTTGAATTGTCTTTAGAAGTTAGGATTCCCTCTCAGCCAACACAAATCAAATCCAGATATTGATGTACTCTCTCACTTTAAAGGTCATCCTTCCAAAAGACAAGATAGACTTTCTGGTTCATTTTTTAAAGACATAAAGTGAAGGGTGCGAGCATGTTCTACAGAGACAGAGTCAATTTACAAACAATTCCTTCCCTATGCTTCTGGTTGTTATAGAAGTGACTTCCAACTGGATCATCCAATCACAAGTCTCTTTTTCGTATCTACAGAATAACCCCTTCATATTCTTTTGTATTTAGGTTTCTTCCCAAATCTCCAATCAGTATATTGTCTACATTTACTGTTTTATATGGTTTAATTTGTGCAGATGATTACTCTCTGTCCCTAATTCCAGTATAAACGTAAGCGCTGTTTACTGGAAAAAAAAACTATGTCCACTACTTTATTTCAACATCAAAACTTTTGTACCATTGCAACACACATATTCTTCTAACATCATCAATAATACTATTCAAATTCAAAGAATTCAGTCTTATATATATTTTTTTCTTTGTTTTTAAATTTGGTTGAAATTTTCTAGTTTTCATCTTCCTCATTTTAGCTCATTTCCCTTTGAAATTTATTTTGCATCATATCTGTCCTTTTTCATTTCCTACTTCTGATAATACTCCTTCTCTTAATACATGTTCTGTGCCCTCTTCCTCGTCTCTTACCTGAAAGTGCATTTTCTCCTCTCCTTCCTATAACTCATTCTTTTGATCAGTATGCATTAATAGTGTCTTCTCTATACCTCTACTTTTTTTCCTTTCCCAAAATATCTCTGACATACTTTTTCTAATATTTCCTTTTATACCTTCTTGTTGTATATTATCATTTTTTCCTTCTACACAATCAAACTAAAAGTAACCTGATTTTTTTACATTTTATGCACTCTGTTTTACATTTGTTAATATAATGCCCCCTCTCGCACCACTGGTTACACCATACTGTTTCATATTCAACAATTAAGTGCGAAACATCTGCACAAATTAACATGATTTTAGTTGCCCTAAGTAAGTTACCTCCTTTTCCTTTAATATAAATGACAGTAGGAAGATGGGAAATCGTATTACTTTCATCTTTTAAAATTACATCAGCTTGCCCCTCCATTCCACATATTTTTTGTATCATTACATAAACATTTCTCCTTTCTTTCATACACAGCCAGTAGATAGATAAATATCTCTTAACATCACTTTGTTCAGTTTTTCAGTCCTAAATTGAATGTTCCCTTTATAACAGTATTATAGTTTGTCCAGAATATATATATATATATATATATATATATATATATATATATATATATATATTCAATGTAAATTAATTTTCATTATTTAACATTATATCAATAAAGTTTCCATCAGTCTCTGTATTTCAAAAGTCATATAACAAAATGATTCCTTTCCAACATATATGAAATATCTTACATCTCAGACTTGAAAACTCAATGGAAAAAACAGTATTCCACACTTTACAATTTAAAAAACTGCATTCATTTTTGTTGTTGTTAGCCTTAAACTGGCCATTGCTTCTTTCTCTCTACCTCCTTTCTTTCTCCTAAATTATCATACAGTGCTGCTGCATGTGTTCATTTACTAGCTACCTTTTTGTATATAAACTTGTTGCCCACTATACTGTTTTGCTGTATAGACTCTCTAAACACACTTTCACCATCTCAATAGTGCTGCATATTCTTCTTTTGTTGAAAGAGTTACTGCAGTTTCTCATCATCCAGTCTACCTGACTGGATCTGCGTAATAATCTCATTCTGCTTCTCATCTCCATCCCAGACTCCTTTATCTAGCTCTCCTTTTTCTTCATGAACTGTTATTACATCAGGTACAGCATTACAACTCTCAGGTGTTTTGCTACCATTTGCCACTGACTTTTATAAATCACTACTCATACCTCCATTTTTCTCTCTCAGTCTCAGCCACATTCTATACACTCCACCCAGTAACCTTTGTGCTAGGATCAGGAGTGATGTGTGTTCCTGATAAAAGTATAGTTTTTTTTTTCTATTGCTAATACAACCTAAACACATTATTTACATTGCTTACACATTATACAATATTTACAAGTACTTACATTTTTATCTAACATAAACATAATACCCTATATCTTAATTATCCCTCCCAATATTTTTTCTACAACGAAAAATGTATTTTTCAAAATTTCAGACAGTACCAATTTACCATTAAACTTTATTTCATTCAATTTCTCATTCCATATTGTCCATAGAACATAAAACAATCTTGTAATGATCTCTTTCATCTCTTTTTGTTTTTTTGTTATCATAATACCCATATTGCAACATGCTCATATTTATATCTGCAACACTTAGAAAGTTTTTCAATATCTTAGCTTCACATACTTTTTTCCATAACACCTCTACTCTTGAACTATTTAAAAAGACATAATCCATTGTTTCAGACTCCCCACAATAATAGCACATCCTTTTTTGAATTTGTCATAATTCCTGATAGCTTTTACAGGCAATTTTCCTACTGTCAATTTCAACATAAAATCATTATATTCATAAAAGTTTCTGCTCCATGCAACTTTTATCTTAATCGCATTTCTTTCTTCATTTCCTAAATGCTTCCTTATGTATATAATAATGTGCATTCATTATATTAGCACACATTTTTTTCTATTTTTTTTCTACATTGTTATATTCACTTTCCACAAAAATATTCTTTTTTTTCAAAACAGGTTTATTGTTTTAACATACAAGAGAAATATCATAACAATTTTATACAAGTAATTAAAAATAGATATGATTATAACATTCAACAAAACAACTAAAGTATTTACAAAGACATCCACTACAATCAGATCAATTAATCAAACTAAAATACCATGCTATTGAAATTAGGATTTTTTTAACAAATTTTGTAAATTATCCCATACAATATAATAAGATGTTTTTCTAGTTGTTCTTGACCTAATTGTGTTTATTTCCATATGGCACACTATATTCATAACATTTTTAAATTCATTGAACGAAGGAGGTGTATCTGAAATCCAATTTCTGGTTATTATTTTCCTAGCCACTGCTAGAATAGACCATAACAAGGGAAGCTTAACCTTTTTAACACTTTGAGTTACAGGTGTGTTGAATAATATAAGAGATTTAGAAATAATGAAATTATCTGTAAAAAGAGCCTGCAAAAATTCATTAATTGACTTCCAGTATTCTTTCAATTTTATACAGACATAAAACATATGAGCCCAGTCAGCATTAATTTCTAGATTACATCTCTTACATAGATTATCTTTATTATTTATTTTATTCATCATCAAAGGTGTATAAAAAGATCTATGTAAAAATTTCCATGTATAAAGTCTCCAGACAATGGAAGACGTAGTTCCATAGGCAGATTCCAATATATATTGTTTATCTTGTTGATTTGGTGGGTCCCCATTAATAGAAGTGAAATAATTCCAGTATGTATCTACACTGTATAAAGTTTCTTGTCTGATAATTTTATGTATGTATGAAAGTTTACCTTTATCAGAAACTTTATGTTGTAAATTTAATATCAAGTAATCAATCAGTGTTGGAATAGATTCTTTAACTGTTATAGACATTAGATCTATTCTATCAATGAGATGTTGTCTAAAGGTCTGAACCTCTAACCAGCAAGTTTCTCTTAGATCAAATTCTTGTTTTAAGAAATCTAGATTTTTAACTTTATTATCAGATATCAACTGATACCAGTACTTTAGATCATTATCTATAGCTAAATGAGTTCCTTCAGAAGTAGATGACAAAAGAATACCCTGAGTATACATTATAGGGAATATAATAAAATTCCATTCCCTATTCTTAGGGTGCATGAATATAAAGTTACGATAGCTAATAATAATATTTAATGGGTAACAAACCATATGTTTAGGTGTAATAGGTGAAGTACAAAATTCCTTTAGTAACCATAACATGGAGTTATTTACAATCATATTTTTATGTGTTAAGGAGATTTTCATGAAGTGCATACTAATTAGCTCCCAATAATCTTTCCATTTTGCGACATATGACTGATCTATTAATAAAGTAATAACTTTTACAATAGAAGAGATAGTATATAAATTAAAGTCTGGAAAAGAAATACCCCCTTGAGACCAGCTATTAGTATGTTTTTTTAATGCAATCCTAGGTCTATTAGGTGCCCATAGGAAATTTAACATTAGTGTATTCAGTTTCTTGATAATTATTTTTGTAGGTGGAAGTATTATTGATTGTATTAAGTATAAAATCTTGGGGAATATTATCATTTTAATAATTGTAAGTCTCTCCTCCATAGTAAAAAACATATTATTCCAGGTATTAAAAAGATTTTGTATATTAAGAAAACAGGTATTATAATTATTATATATAATAGATTTAATATCTTTAGATAGTATTATACCTAAATAAGTTATCTGACCTGAATTAGTACATATTTAGTAAAATCACTAATGAGAATATTTTTTCGTGTATATATAGGTAATATTTTAGTTTTTTCTTCATTGAATATTAAACCAGAAATACTTTTAAAATTCATCATTTTATCAAATAGAGACTGCATAGAAGAATTAGATCCTGCTGATGTAATTAGAACATCATCTGCAAAAAGTTGAATTTTGGATGTTGTATTTTCATCTATTTCAAAACCCTCTATGTCAGTACTGTTTCTGATCAAATTAGCCCAAGGCTCCATTACTAAAGTGAATAATAGGGGAGAAAGTGGACATCCTTGTTTTGTACCTTTAAAAATGGGTATTTTTGTGAAACATATGTTCCTACCTTAATATAAGCCAATGTTCCTTTGTATAAATGCTCAATTAGATTTACAAATGCATCTGAGAAGTTTGTGCACTTCAGTAAGGTAAACAGATAGTCCCAACTTACTGAATCAAATGCTGAACTTATATCAAGACTAATAAGTGTTAAATCTTTCTTTTTCCTATTTGCAAAATCAATTAATGTTAAAGTTCTTCTTATATTATCAAAAGTATTTCTATTTACAATGAAGCCTGCCTGATCTATATCTATAATGCCGGGGATGATTGTCTTCAATCTATCAGCAAAAATACTCATAAACATTTTATAATCAACATTAAGTAATGAGATGGGCCGATATGAAGTACATCTAGTTGGATCTTTATTAGGTTTTAAAATTGGCGAAATAAATGTATATTGCCAAGATGGGGGGGGGTTATTAACTCAGTTTGGGCCAAAATAAAAACATTGTGTATTAATGAATATGTACTTTTAGAAAGGATTTTATATATCTCTGGTATAATACCATCATTACCCGGTGCTTTGTTTGATTTAAGCTTATTTATTTGTGTAATAACCTCTGTATATGAAATACTTTTGTCCAATAGTTTAATCTGTTGTTTATTAAGCTTTTTATTCATGTTTGTGGTTATAAACTCCTTTATTTTATCTTTAGGTTCCATGTTAATGTTATTATGGTTAATTTTGTGAAAGTGATTTCTAAATTCATCTAGTATTTCTGGTATACTAGAAACATTCTTCTTTTCCTTAGAGAAAAGATTTCTTTGATATGGTTTTGTTTATTCAACCTTTTTGTTTTATTTTTAAGTCTATGTAAGTATTTGGGGCTTATTGAATAAGACAAAAACTTGTATTTCTCTAAAGTTATTTTAACTTTATGAGTTAAAATTTCTTTGTATTTCTCATTTAGTTTGTTTATTTCTTCAATAACTTTCTTGTCCATAATATTTTCTTTATTATTATGTTTATAAGAGTCTAATTTACTTTGAATATCTAACAATTCCTTATCCCAAGATTTCCTTTTATTATTATACCATCTGATACTTTGTCCATATAGATATGATTTTAAGACATCCCAAACATAGACAATGGAGACTTCAGGAGTATTATTTATGTCTAAAAATGTTTTACTTCTGAAAGTATATATTTTTTTTAGTCTTTTAGTTGAGTTAAGTATGCTGGTATCCTTTTGATCTGAACATTATGAGTATTTTTTATCATGAATTCAAAAACAATTGAATTATGATCAGATATAGGACATGAAATGATTTTGGAATTAATTAAATCTGTTACCATCTGGTTAGAAATAAAGACCCTATCTATTTTTGAATAAGTTTTGTATCTGTTAGAAAAAAAGGTGTATGGTAATGATTTTGAATCTATCTGATTATTAATATCATTCAAATGATACGAATTAGCAAAATCATTTAAATGTTTTGCATTAGATGTAATTCTTCTTTTTCCTATAGTGGTAGTATCACTTTCATGTAGTATACAATTAAAGTCACCAGCTAAAATAATATCTCCTATAGAGAATGATATGATCTTATCAAGAATATGTTTCACTGTATTAATACCAATTCCAGGTATCCAATATACATTAATTAAAGTGTAAGTTTTCCCATTAATTTGTATTGTAACCATGCAAAACATTCCTTTGTCATCCTGATAAGACTTAATGGTTTTAGGAATGGGCATACTTTTATTCCATAAAATAGCCACTCCTCTTTTTTTCTGAGTGTGCTCTGAACTAACCAATACTGTATATTTGTTTGTGGCTAGTTTATCAATATCTTTTTTTAAGAGATGGGTTTCTTGCAGGAAGACTAAGTTGGCCTTATGTAAATTAATGTATCTTATTAGGCTTGCCCTTTTACACGGATTATTCAATCCATTAATGTTTAAAGAAATTCCTTTTAAAGATGTCATTTGGCATTTTTAAAACTTAAGAATCTTATGATCAAAATAACACATAACAACATAAGTAATGTTACATCTCCTCCTTTAGGTGTACCTTTAAATATAGCTGTATTTATTGAATCTCTTATGGGATTTTGTATAGGATTCAATTTTGTTTGTAGTGACAATGAGTGTACAAAATATATTGCGGATGTCAAAACTATATACATATAACAATGAACAAGTGAAAATAATGTAAGGATTAAACCTTGCATCCAGCCTGGAGTTAAAAACTCCAACTTAGAGTAGTATTTACCACTCAAGTTAACCCCCTACCCTAAGCAGCTGTACCTCAGCTACCACCTTATCAATTTAATACTGGTTATATTTAACTTAAATTAACAGCTTTCAATTCAATTATCTAGCAAGACAAGACTACACATTTGATAAAATAGCATCATATAAACTAAAATAAACTTTTTTTTTTTAAAACTATTCATACTACTATATACATCTATGTAATATAATACACTTGTATTCAAATAGCATTCAAATAATCTTGATATTAGGAACCAAGAGGAGAGAGAGAGAAATAAAAGACGTGAAAGAGGGAGAGAGAGTGAAAGAAAGAGAGAGAGAAAAAAAAAAAAAGGAAGGCATATTTACATATTAATTTATTAAAAGTAAGTGAAAATAAGTTCTAACATTCATTTAAATCAAAAACTTTGGCTAATATGGTTCAGACATTACATATATTAAGATGCATCTATTTTCTGTCATGTAAATGCAGTCAACAGCTTCCAAAAAAAACCTTGAATTGCTTGTATATGAGCATTTTACTCATACTCATTATTGTCAATAGAATAAAATATTATATTTATAGAAATTGTTATAAATCATACTGCATAGTTATGCAAATTCTCAGAAACACTTGCATTATTGTAAAAAAAAAAAAAAAAGCCATCTGTATTTTGTATGTCTATACTACTGCTTTAAAATATATCACATGACAATTTCTTCCAGAATAGAGTTATAAAGTTATTTATGCTTGTCAATCAGATGAATTAAATGAATTATAGTAATGTATATGTTTGGAACATAAGTTTTAACACAGATTAGTATGCTGCAGTCAAGTAGATTTTCAAAAACACTTGAATAAATGTTTCATTTTCTATGCCTTCTAAAATAAGACATTTGCTTACTACAAGAAACTGCATCATTTAAAATCATTATAACTGACATATTTTATGAATTATAACATAGATATTTAAGTAATTATATAAAATAACTCACATTTAAATGTTAAAGAGTTCATTTTCCTTCACATAGTCACATTTGCATCAGTTCTGCTTCCTGGTAGAGTGTTCTTCCTGAATCTGTGATGTGTCAATGTGATATCTGGGTGAAAGGTCAAATTGACTGCTTTCAGCTTCTCTGTGAGAATTCTGAGAGTTGAAGCTTTTGAAACAACTCGAGGACACTGTTCATGAGGTAGCCCACATCCCAGATTGTCTCCCTTAACATTTTGGCGGGAAACTTGTTAAAAACTAGTGACAAACATTCATTCAGCAATGTAAATGCATCTAAACATGACAAAACCTTCGCAATGTATTTTACAGGTTATTACAGCATCTATGTAAATGAAATTAAGCCCATAGTTATTAATAAGTAATAAAACTCAATATTTTTGTCCCAACTCAATGTTTATGCAAATCTTATTATTTACTGTGTCTATATGATCAAAAGCATTTCTATATATTAATATGAGAAAAAAAAATAAAGAGAAAGAATGAAGAAAAGAAAAAGAGAGTAGAAAATAAAAGAGTGTAAAGCAGAAATAAAAAAATGAAAGAGAAAGCTATAAGAAGTATATACAATGGAATATTACTTACTGTTTATATTAATAGAGTTAAAAATAAAACATATTATTTACTATTATTTAGTTCTAATTATTATTAGTTAAAGCATGACAGATTATTTACAAACAAGCATAAGCAGTATAAACAAGAAAGTATAATTAGGAATAGCATTTGAAGAACATATAAACTTTTTACAAGGAATAAATATGTTATTATTCCATTTATCATATTTTCATTACTCTTCTCTCCCTGCCCTCCCCCACCCTTTACCCACTACATAATCTAAATAGAATGTCATTGTTTAAACAAAGGAAAGAATAAAAGGAGAAAAAAAAGAAAAAAATGTATCAAATTACTGACCTTACTTCTCTTTTTCAGAAAGAGAAACAAATTGAATAATAGCTTGTTATTAGTTCCTCAGATATTTTGACTGGTTATGAAACAAAACATTTCTTTGCACACAGAGAATAACTTTGATTAAATCTTTTTCAGAATATTTGTGGCTTTCTGGAAATGCAGGAACTATATTTAAAAAGATTAATAATGCAGTAAAATGATGAGAGAAAAAAAAGAAAAAAACATAGAACAAATCATTTGTTTTTTAGTCTCTTCTTCTTCTCTGAAGTCTTCCATGAAGTTTCAGTTGCCAGTCTCTTTAATGAAGGACTAGCCCATTCCATTTCCTCTATTTTATCCAAAATCTTATTTTTTTTGATAAACAGTAAAGCAGAGTCTAAGTCATCAAAAATTGTAGGACCATCAGGAAGGAAGATTTTTAGCTTGGCAGGAAACAGAAGGTATGTTTCAAACTGTGCTTTTTTAAGCTCCCTTATTAGTGGCAGAAAAACTTTTCTTTTAGCTATTACCAAGGAAGAATAGTCATTGTCAAAACACACAGTTGTCTCATTAATCTTAACAGGAGCTTTAGCCCAAGCAGATTTAAGAACCATCTCTTTATCAAAAGATGATAGAAATCTAACTATAACTGATCTAGGATAGTTTTTGTTAGAGTTAGTATTAGTTATAGATCTATGTGCTCTTTCGATACCAAAAGAGAATGCTTCTGGTAAGTCTAAAGTTTTAGGGAGCCATGTTGTTAAAAAGAAGTAATATTGTTACCTTCAATATTTTCTGGCAGTCCAAAAATCCTAATGTTATTGCCGAGATCTATTTTCCAGGTCATCCAGCTTTGTTTGTAAATGTGTATTTTGTTTCAGCAGAAACTCAATGTTGATTTCCTCTTCTTGGATTCTATTTTCCATGTCATTCACAGCTTCTTCTATGCCTGTCATCTGGATCTTCTGTTGTTGCAGGTCTATATGTAACAAGTCTATTTGGTTTGTAGTTTTTCTATGAAGGTATCAATTTTAGTATCCATTTTATCCATCTTAGCAGTAAGTTGCTGGATTATAGTTATCAGAGACTGAAGTTCTTTCGTGATGCTGGAGTCTTGAGAATTTGTCTTACTGGAACTCATTTCAGACTGATAAACTGACAGGAAAATTTCCAATGTGATTTCTGACAGGAATATTGTTAAAATTTCCTTTCTTTTTTAGATATAGTTCAAGAACTATATAAAACAAACATATTTAGAAAGAAAATTACTTCAAAAATTAATTTTTTAAGTAATTAATTCCTGTCAGTGTAATGAAATTGGTGGAGCTGAAGAAATCTGCTGCTATCCTGTGTTCATCCTTGGCCAAGCCCCCTCCACAAAAATATTCTGATACTCTCTCATGTCTTCATTTACTAAATCTTTACATCTTTTCCAAGAATCTATTTTCTCCCAAAAAATCTTATATTTATCTTTCACTATAAGATATGCTAAATTCTTATATTTATCTTCTAATCCTACCAAAGCCTTGTAAAGGTTCAGTGAAGCTATATACAACTGGATTAATTAATCCTAGTCCTCTATCTTATTCTTTAATGAACATATAAACACCTGCTTAATAAGCAATTTTACCTAATAAAATAGAATTTATTGAGTACACTTTTTATACTACAATTTATATGACCTACAGAACATACAATCTTCCCTTAATTTCTGTATAGCTTTTCCTATTGTTTTTACCTACAGAAAATCCATCCCAAATTGTATTCCTAAAATGTCTATAACCTTATTATTGAATTGAATCCCTTCTACACTATCTATTATCCCAATGCTTATGCTTGTATTTGTGTTTATACATACGCTGAACATGTTAAGTAGTTATTTAACTTCTAATCCATTCTTCAATCCATTCTCTATTCTTCACAACTTAACCTATATCATCTGATTACATAAAAACTATAGAAATTTGAATTTCTTTTGTTATTCTGTATTTGACATTCTTCAACCCTTTATTAATTTGCGTAATAACTATGTTCATAAATAGTACAAACAAAATACTGCTAGTTGGACACCCTTGCTTTAGCCCACATTCTATTTTTATTTCATCACTTAACTACCCATGTAATACCACTGTCATGTTATTATTCTTATACAGCAACACCAATATTTTTATTATTTTATCACTTATATTATTATATCCTAATGTATCCTACAAAAACATAATATTGTATTCTATCAAATGCTTTACTTATGTCTCCCACCATAACTTTAGTGTCTATTTCTCTTTATGTATAACACAATCTAACACCTATCTTAATATTCATAATAAATTTTGACTTCCATTAGCCCCTTTACCAAAAATTCATGTCATCAAGTAATTGATTCACACTATTTCTTAATCTTTTCTCTATTACCCTCATAAACATTTTGTAATCTGTAGTGTTCAATACTGGCAGTCTCAAATTAATTATATCCTCTTTGTCTCCTTTTTTCCATAAAAAAAATCATAACCCCTGTACATATTTCTTTGTCCACTATTCCTTTTTCCAGCCATTTATTTTATACTTCCATGAAACACACTTTTTGCCATTCTTTCATATTATAATACACGTGATACTCAATAACATCTATTTCTGTAGCTTTTCTCAGTATCTAATTATTTTAAAATTATATTAAATTCTCCTAGACTTATATTTTTTTCCAAATTATTATTATCCACTTCACTTAATTTATAACATTACATTCTGCTTTTCTTCTGTGTCTCTTTTTACATATATTGTTTATGTACTGTCTTATTAACTCAGATATTTGTTTTTGCATATTCTCTCTCTCTCCTTCACTATTTTTCATTACCCTTATTATTCTCTCATTTTTTTAACAATCTTATTTAATACTATGCCACCTCTTTCTTTCTTCCCTGCAAAAATATCTTTGCTTACATAACATTTTTTATCTTCCCCTGATTCATTTCATAAATCTTCTTCTCCTTTTCAGAAATAATTATCTTGTTTTCTTTTATACCTTTAAACATCTCCTGACTTAATTGTTTATATTTTACTTTTTCTTTCCTCTTTTTCATTACTTGATATTGTAAAAAAAACACCTTTTGTTTTTTTCTTTAAAACTTATCACCAATCCGTCCAATTTTCATAAAAAAGTATGTTTATATGAGCTTTCCATAATTGGTTAACTCTTCTCTTTATTTATCTACATTTGTTTCATTAAATCTCTTAATAACTTTACTTAATCTTATATAGCCTTCCTTTTCTTGTACATCTACCCATATAGCTAAGTGATCTGAAAATCTTGTTTTCTTTACTCCTTTTTTGTACTTTTTTTAGGTTATCAAATATTACAAAATAACCAATTTCTGTTATCATTTAATTTCTTTTATAGGCCATTGTTTCTCATCCCATATATATAATGTTATACTTTTCATTATTTCATATACCTTCCTAACACTACTTCCGATTTTTTTCTTTTTTCTTAAATCACAATTAAAGTCTCCTACTACTATTAATTCCATATTTACTCTTATGTAGTTCAGAATCTTTTTAAACATTACTTCTCTTTCTTTCATCACAACATATGCATAAATTGCAATAACTCTATGCACACATTTTCATTATTATATCTATTACTTTTGTTTTACCTAAGTCTGCAATAGTATAATCCAAAACTTTCATTGCCTTGTTACTTAACATTACAGTACCTGAACATGTATCTTCCCCATATTCCAAATAATATCTCCACCCCATAATTTTTACATTTGTAACCTTTCTTTTTCTGTTAACATTCTTATATATTCTAATATGATTATATGTATATTAAGTAATACTCATCATTCTTCAATACATATTGTTCTTTTAATGTTCTTTATATTATTCCATTTATTGCTACAAATTTCAGTCTTCTTTTAGTAAAGTGTTACTATTTCTTTTCATTTACCCTTTCCTTTATTTCTTTCATGACTACATTTTTAAACTTTCTTTGTCTGTCTTTCACTCTTTCCCCCATAGAGTTCTTTTTACCTCTCATAACTCCCCAATCTACATCCTCATATTCACTTATTTCTTTCTCCAATTTTTCCAATTCCTCATTTTCATATTTTTTATCTATAATTTTTCTTTATTACCAATTCATTCTGCATGTTCTTATCTATACCCCATATCTATGGATTGATGTATTTGTTCTTGTTCTTTAACTTCTATATTTTCTTCACAATCCCTCCATATGTGTCTCGTTTTCCCACATATTTTACATATCATATTACATTTTTTTAGCTTCATGCCCTGACTTTCCACAAATAAAACACTTTTATCACAATTGCTAATCAAATGATTGTCTTTTTCATAAAAATGACATGTTTTTAGTTGTCCCCTATATTTAACATATCCTCTATTTCCATCTACATTTCTTACACTTGAAATGTACATACATTTTACATTTTACATTTTCAAAATCACTCCATAGTTTCATCCCCCAGTACATAATACTCTCTCATCATACATTTTTGTAATGTCCATTGCTTTATTTACATGCAGTCTTTAAATAATCCTTCAATATTTCTTTCTCAACTTTAGTATGAAATTGGACAGTAACTCATTTTTTGTCTCTCTATTAAATTATTGTACTCCACACAACTTCCAAGGATTATAATCTTTCTTTTTTTCAAACTTTTCCAAGAATTCCTCCATATACTCTCCTGTTTCAAATAAAATGCCACAAGACATCTCTTTATTTGTATGCATAAAAGCTCTTACCTTCTTAGGTGAAACACCAAGAGCTGCAGTTACTGAGTCCCAAATCTCATATCTTTCAAGCTCCTTTTCTGCTCTTCTATTCAACCTCACCATGAATATTTTTCTTATCATCTCTCTTTTCTCTTCTACTTGCTTCTCTCTATCCTATCCTCCACCTTTTGAGCATACAATTTCTTTTTAACATCTATTGCCTTTACCTTCTGCTGTTGTAGTTTGTCCATTATTTCACTCCATGAAGGTACCACTTCACTCTACGGTTCACTCTCACTCAACATGTCCCTTAAATAAACATCCCACAGCCCTCCTGATTGGTGACTTGCTGACTGTCACCATCTCCCTTAAACAACTACTTCTGGAATAAAGATTCTGAGGCTTTTTCAGATCTAACACAACATAGCAAATAAATCACTCTACAGTGAATCAAAGTGTATATCTTAATTCCAAAAGAAAAGAAAAAAATCAAACTCTGCACATGTTGTATACTCTAAAACATTAATGACAAATAATAAAACACAGTGCAAAACTTTCAGATCAGTAGATCCTTCCTCAGCACTAAAACAACATAATTAGAACATTCATTAAATAATCGTCATCCCAATTATGTAATCTAAAAGCCCACCTATCAAAAGACAAATAAGACATACAATTAATTCTTAAGGCAAAACTTTACTTAAGACTCCTTTGTTTGTGCCATAACAAAGGCTTCAGTCACACTAGTATTAATACCTGGGAATATGTCACTTTATTCTGTTTATCATTTCTTATAGTCTGATTAGTAGTTTCACTTTCTCCCAAAAATATGGTTAGTTAATATCATTCCTACCTTCTAAAACTTCAAATTATATATTATCTAATATCTCACCATCAAATTTCCTATCAACAAATTCCTGTATCATCTTATTCATTTGAATAAGACAAACCCTATCATCAGTATTTAACGTAATGACACACTGGAACTAGGCCTTAATAATTTCTTTAAAAACATGTTGAGCATGCATACTCTTATTATCTAAATAACAATTCACCTGTACTTCTTTCTTATGTATGTTTGTATGAACCATTGAAGACTACAATCAGACTAACTACTAAAATCAGACTATAAGAAATGGTAAACAGAAAAAAGTGCGGTACTTGACAACTTTTAATACACATACGAAAGATAGTAAAAGCATTATATCAAATAATTGGGTCATATTAAAGGCTTTACCAGAGTTACAGTCATTCATTGGCAATAGGCCAAGTTTTACATATAAGAACTCAAATTAAAAAAATTGCTTTTGTTACACGGATGTTAAGCAGAGAATATATAGATCTTTTACTAAATATGGTACATTTCCATGTCACAACTGTAGCTCTTGTAATTACATTTGTAGTGATAATAACTTTACGCATCCTTCAACTAAACAGAATTTTGAATTTAAATGTTCTTCTACTTGTAATATTATTTATCTCGCAATGTGTAAAAAGTGTGCTGTCTTTTATGTTGGCAAGTCATGAAGAAAGTTAAAAGATCGTATTATAGAGCACAAGTCAGAGATGCTTAGGTTGGTTGAAACTAATGTCTTAGTAAACATCTGATAGAATCTGGTAATTAATATAATTTTGTCTTTAGAGTTATACAAACTTTTGATAATGATCCATGATGGGGCTATATGGATAATAAGCTTGAGAGATGTGAACATATATTGGATTATTATGTTTCGAGCTGACAGAATCCCAGGTATTAATACTAGTGTGAGTCTGAAGCCTATTTTTAAGGCACAAACAGATGTGTCTTAAATAAAGTTTTACCTTAAAAATTAATTGTATTTCTTATTTGTTTTTGATAGGTGGGCTTTTAGATTACGCAATTGGCATGATGATTATTTAATGAATGTTGTAATTATGTTGTTTTAGCTCTGAGGAAGGATCTACTAATCTGAAAGCTTTGCAATGTGTTTTATTGTTTGTCATTAAAGTTTTAGAGTATATGACATTTGCAGAGTTTGTTTTATGTTTTTTTTTCAGTTGTTCAGATCTGACAACTTTCTGCTCCTTTGTCTCCTTCTTTCCTTCCTTCTCCACCAATATGGATGACCCCTCTGCTTCTTCCGCTTCACTTAACTGCCTTTCTCATAAAAGCTCCACTACTTCTATGCTGGCATTCTCCTTCTTCAATACTCCATTTTCATCACATATACTCACCAAACTTCTTCCTGTTTTTCCAAGCTGCCTACATGCCTGGAACAGAAACAGGAAGCTGGACATACTACAAACAATAGTATCCCTGTATGCTATGGGTAGAGGAAGTTCCCCAGTGCCCTTGACAGATTTCCTCTAGTCAGTAAAAATGCAACTATGGCCCCACTGAATAGGAGCTACCAACATAGTGGGAGTAACATTTTCAAGAAAAAATAAATAAACAAAAATAATATGGATATAAAATTGTATGTTTCTTTACTTCATAAATATAACATGAATCTTCAAGACTTTTGCTATTGCATTGTATAGCATACTAGCACCTACAGCAGTTATCTTACAGGTTCAAATGTATATACTAGGCTAACAATTACTAGGGCATTTTTAAGCATAGTCACACAATCCAAATATGTCCCATGAGTTTCTGAGGGTTAGAGGTTATGTTAAGAGATGTATGCAAGGTACGGCAAATGGCACAGTGGTGTAGCAGTTAGCACTGTCACCTCACAACAAGAGATTCTCTGGTTTGATTCTTGTCTGGGGTGCCTTCTGTGTGGAGTCTACAAGTACTTGTTGTGTTTGTGTGGAGTCTACAAGTACGTGCTGTGGTTGTGTGGGTTTCCTCTGGGTGCTCTGGTTTCCTCCCACATTCCAAAGACATGCAGTAGGTGGATTGGACACTCTAAATTTGCCCTAGGTGTGAGTGTGTGGTGCACCCTCTGAGGTGGGAAGGGCCTCGGGCTAGCAACCTGACCTGGTAAAACCCGTACCTGCTATGGAAGCAATGAGTGCTGAAGGAGGCTCATTCCCTAATGTGTTCTAACCAAATCCAGGATGCAAGGGAGGGGATGATTTACTGACTGCCTCTGTCCAACAATTACATAGGTTGCAGACCAGAAGTGAAGCTCCAAGCTCCATTTCCCATCCACTGGTCTAGGTTTCACTTGAAAATACTGAGGGAAGAGTTCAGCTTCACGTGGATGGAAAGGCTATTGCATTGAAGCAGAATTCTCGGAGATGCATACCTGTCCCTGTAAAATGGCCTATTTATGTCATAAGCAAAATTTAAGTTCTGGTGTGGTTCATTTTGCAGATATGCAAAAGATTAATCAGAGCAGGATCTATAGATTATCAGTATGATAGTCACAGATCTCCTCTCAGCAGAAAGCACTTTTAGGTGATCAGTACAGGACACATTGTTTACTCCCTGTACTCTTTTTGTGAAGAACATCTGTAGTTATTCCAGTTATTGTATATATCTGGCTAGGTCTGATGAGGGCCAAATACAGTTGTACAATGATGTTCCTGGATCTAAATACCATGCCTTCACTTATAAGCTGAGTGGCATATAATGATTTTCTTAATATATATATATATATATATATATATATATATATATATATATATACTGATCAAATGACAGGGGGATTACTCTTACAGGTGTTTTAACAATAAGTTCATTTCCTAGGGTGACCAATACTGCAAATGGTACTTTTATGCATTTCTTGATACTGTGTTTTAAGCCATGGCTTTGGCACCATTTGTTTATCTGTATTAATAAATTCTGTAGGATGTTAGTATCTTGGGAGGATTCTATGTCTGCTCCTAGTTTGCAATCATTTGCAAACTTGGTCAGCCAGAGGCCCTTGACATAACCTTAACTTCTGAAAAATAGATACAAAAGAGGAGCAGACCGAAGGCAGTACCTTGACAGATTTTGTTGGTGACAGTTCACTCTGTGGAGGAGGTCTAGCCTATCCTAACTTCCTCAATCCTATGTGAAAGTCATCTGGCTATCCAGCATGTTAATAAGGGTATTAAGCCTAACTCTGTGAGTTTGTTTGCAATGCCAAATTGGGGTATTCTATCAATGCCTTAGCTAGGTCAAGGTATGCAGTATGCACTGCACTGTTTTGCCCTAATGACCTTCTTAAAGAAGTCTGCCAGGCTGAGTAGGCATGATCTGTCCTTGACCAAGTTAATGTTGGTTGTGTCAAGTGTCTGGAGGTTGCCTATGTCATTATTAATCATTTCAATAACAAATCTTTTCATTGCTTTACATATGAGACTAGTCAGACTAATGAGTCTGTAGTACTTGTCGTCCACTGATGGTCTGACCTTGTGCAGAAGCATGGTCATTTCAGTCCTCCATTTGCATGACTTAAAGCCTGTTTAGAGACTATGGTTGAATTGTGACCCCAGATCATATTTCAGGCTGTTTAGAAGAAATCCTGGGATATTGTCAGGGCTCATCAAAGCTGTATTCTTGGCGGTAAAAAGTGTATCAAAGACCTGCTCCCTATTGGTAGTTGAATGGGTTATGATTGATGGCATTTCCTGGGGGTTATTTGAGGAGGGGGTAGCTGGATTTGAATTTGAAGAAAAGCAGATTTGCTATAGCTCCTGACTCTGTGAACATAGCTCAATTTGCAACCACTTACACACACTGTTGTATGCTCCTATGAGGTTTCAGACATAGCTAAAAAATAAAGTCCAGGAAGCAGGTGTAGAACAGCTAAACGTACTGATGAACCAACACTAAATTAAATCCAGGGCTTAATAAAACTAATAGTATTAAACCCATTTTGAAAATAAGACATGCATATGTTAGAGTATTCCAGTTGTCCTGTGGAATTTTTTAGGCAGTAATGAAATTTGTTAAGTTGACCATTGTTTTTAATGATTTTTTTTAGTGAACTACTCTTAGTCAACTATATTAATTATGTAAATTGTAAAATTATATAAGGTGTTTATCAGATATGTTATGTGATTGACTGGTGTTGTATATTTATTCTGTGGTTTTAATGTACTGATTCATTCTTGAAAAAGAGTTTCAACTCTAAAGCTTGAAGTAATAAACCTGGTTTTACATGGATGGTCATGATGTGCCTTTTTGATACTGGATAGCTAAAGAAATACTTATAGTTGTCCTTTGCCTGGATTGCTATCTTTACCTCAGAATTGGCCTTATTAGACTTAATTAGTTATCTTATCTGTCTGTTCAACTTGATGAAAGAGAGTTTCTATATTTTGTGTTGCATTTCCTTATTTTAGCTATAACTTTTCTTCTTTTGTTGTACAGCCCATTTAAGTTTGGATTCCATGAGGGATGTTTGTTTTTTTTAGTTTGTTTTGGGCTTCTGGTAGGCACAGCAGCCTGTGTGTAACAACTGTCATAGTTGTGCAAAGTTTCTGTGAATAATTCAGTGTAGGCTTCTGTGTTATTTTGTTTGGGAGGGTACTGAAAGTTTGCAAGGTTATCACTTAATAGTAGTTAGCTTGCTTTGAAATTTCTCCTCACCATTATGGGGATTACTGTGGGGCTGGGTGCAGGCCCATGGTTCTCCCATATTAATGAATGCCATGTCTAGT
This sequence comes from Protopterus annectens, assembly GCF_019279795.1. Classification (NCBI taxonomy): domain Eukaryota; kingdom Metazoa; phylum Chordata; order Ceratodontiformes; family Protopteridae; genus Protopterus; species Protopterus annectens. The sequence goes on from NC_056731.1 coordinate 980,051,314, forward strand.
ATGTTTGTTGCTCTTGTGGGTATATGGGCAATCTGGTCCATGGTATTTGTGTTTACAAAATCCAGGAATCTTTTGGCCTGCAATTTAGGGGTCCTATAGGATTCCCAGTCTGTAGATGAATAATTAAAGTCACCTACATATATGTTATTAGACTGAATAGTCAGTGCCTCTAGTAGGTCTTGGTATTAACTATTGGTTTCATGTGCTATAGATGGTGACCTATAGCTTGTTAGGATATGATATGAGACCTTATCTATAGCATTTTGGGCTTGAAGGAACACCAGCACATCATACTGTTTAACACCAGCCTCGACGTATATTTGTATTAATGTAGAGTGAGATACCTCCACCTTTAGTGCCTACCTGTGGGGTAGATGGTAAATTTGTGGAAGACATTAGAGCCTTACACTGCAGGGGTAGTCTCACATCTTTAAACCATGTCTTAGTAACTGCAAAGATGTCTGCATTCTCCAAGGAGAGGAGTGACTGAAGCTTTTTGTTTAAACTCCTAGCATTGAGCAGTAATGACTTTAGATTTCAATGGGTTGATTTTCCATGGTGGAAGGTTTATCCGTTTGGTATTATGTAAAAAACACTCTGTGGGAAGGAGAATGTTTTAGCCAATATTTGAATGCCTAGTTGGGACAGATGCAGACAATCCTTGGTAAACCAAAGTGGCCTGCTGACCTTATCCTCCCATGTTGAGAAATAATGTGCCCTTAATTTGTTTTACATCAGAAGCTAAGCCAATTATTAAATTAAATATCATTTGTTTGTATAGCAGAATTTTCCTTGGTGAAGGTAGAATGCTGCTCAATGCTAGACTTATTGCCTGCCTGAGACATATAGTTTGAGAGATCCATAATGTATCTCTTCTTATAGTCAAAGAAGGTATGTTGCATGTTATTTATGCCCACATAGATTATGACTGAGTCATACTGGCTACTCCTGGCTTATTGACTTGAGTGCATCCATAACTTGATAGAGCTTGGTTTCTGATAGGCAGCTGGACATATTTTTCTCCTAGTACAGGCTTATGAGTAGGGCATTGGTATATTTTACAGTAGAGCCCCTATGACTTCAGTGCTGGGTAGTGTATTGGTTTGCCTTAAGGGCATAGTAGTTGAGGCTCCAAAGGGTGTGGCAGTATTTGTGGTGCTTGGTGTTTTTTTTTTTTTTGTTTGTTTTGTTTTCCTGAGTGCTTTTTATGTTTGTTGAGGATAATCATTTCTAGGGTAATTTGAGGTTTGGGAAAATTGCATTTAAATGCCTCAGGATACTTTGCTCTGTGTGAGATGCATACAATGTACAGTGGATGCATTGTGTGTGTTTCTGCCAACTTAAATGCTATTATGAATGCTTGTTTGTGAGAGTTTTACAACCAGTAACATTGTGCATTTGCATCTTTCGCATAATGTATCTGTTTCTTTAGGGATAAAATGGTTGTCAGTGTACATGAGACAAATTATACATTGTCGTAGGATGTCCATAGCCACCAAACTGGTAGTAGAGAAATTGGAAATGTGCATATCCATGATGTCAGGACTTTTTCAGGTGAGCTACAGGAGTGTGGTTCATGAGGTTAATAGAGTACAAACTGGAAACTAGATCAGGTTGTGTAAGAATGCATGTAAGGGGCAGTGCTCCACAGCACACAAAGCAATCGGTCTGTACTTCTTTATGTGCAATCTGGTTGTTGTCGCGGTGTTATTACAGTTTCAGGGGTAGGTTTAGAGGGAAAATTTAGTTTCTAGGTTGTACCAAATTCATACAGACACTTAAAAGAAAGTAAATTGATTAAGGAGCTATCTGGCCAATAAAGAGCCTTCTTGGGTGTTCTTCTCATCCTGATCAACCAGGCTACCTCTTACTGCTACCAAATGAATAATCCTAGTCTTCTTAATATAAAAAATCACAAAATGTTTGCTGCAAGTGTAATACTACCACAAAGTTATCAACAAATAACCATTCAGCACCTTGAAAGCAATTAGCAATGAAAACAATTCAACAGTAATTAAAGATTGATGCAAATGTCCTTTAGCAGTATTAAAAATAAGAAAAAAAAAGACATACTTCAAGGTATCAAAATTAGTTCATTTTTTAAATTCTTAACACTTATTGTAAGAAGTTATTCTTTAACAAGGCATAACACACAACTGTACTGTTGCAATTATGTATTATCATAACTCTCCACCTTCCACAAAAGTTGATGCTGAAAGAGAGATTCTCATAACAATAAAGCTCTGCCATTGTGTGTGGCATTACAGTGGCTCATAGACATTACTACTTTTTTGACAAATGCAGATTTTTTTTCATATTTGTTATTCGTATTACTGGAAATTGCAGGTCATCACTGTTAAAAATTTAAACTGTCTGCCAAACTCATACAGACTTACAAATTATCTCTCTCTCTTTCTCTCTGTATATATACATAAACAGTCTGAAAAATATATGAAACACAAAAAGTTGTTTTAAAATAGCACCTGCTTTATTAAAAAAAAACAGCATACATTTTGCACATAAAACAATAATGCTCAAGTTGAAGATAGTGAAGAAAACTGCAAGATAAGAAAGCAATCCTTTTACCACTAATTTTAGTGAAGACTTGGTGTACAACTTGTAGAGAGTCTGACATGAAAAATAACCTCTACTTGGAAGTAATCCTGCAAGCAACTGGAAAACAGTAGGTAAGAGAATCAAAATGTTATACTTTCTTATTAAAATGGTTTGTCTTCTAAGATCTGCTTAAATGAGAACTGAGTTATACAGCTGTACTTTCCTAGTATTGACTATAATGCTGTAAAGGGTGCACACCTTATACTTACATTATACTCTATGAAACAGGTGACTCTGGATTTCACAACTTTATCTGTATTAATTTTTGGGTACACCAGGGATACCACAGAAGCCTGCTTCCCATTCCATCATACTGTAGATAATGCACAAAACATGTCAGGGCTGTTATGAGCATGTATGTGATCATCCTGCAACTTATTAAATGTGTTGACAAGGCACACGACATGTAGTTATGTGGTTCGGGTGAGGACCAGTCCACTGTGATGCTGCTGCTGAATGAATTGATGCCATGCATTTCTTTTAGTACACTAAGTAACATGATGGTAATGGCACTTATACAGTGACACCAGAAATGGACTGTGAAAATGACATAGTCTACATTGAGGTTCTATATATGGAAAACAAACAGAATTAGACATATTACCCAGTAACAAAGGCTGAGAGTTGAGACATCTGAGCATGTACTGGTCAACAGAACTTTGCAGTCTCGAAGAATAGTAATTCTGCATTAGAAGGCTCAGTGACAGTACAGTGTTAATATGGTCTGATATTCCTGTACTGCTGTATTGCTGTACTGTCCCACTGTGGTGCTTCCCTAGAGGGTGCTTAAAAGTGCAGCCTGGTACATGTAAAGTGAGAGAATGTCAGCTTCTGCCCCTGATGTGGGCAGGCACATGCTCCTGTGTATAGTCTTATAGATGCACACACCCAAATATGGTAAGGTGCTCACATTCAAAACAGTTTACATGTAATTTGGAATTCATGCTTGAAGCTGCATGGGTCTCCTGAAGTGTAAACATGTCTAGATAGAAAATACATACAAGTACTCAAACATTTATATCATCATTGTTCTTACCTGTGCTGCATTTTGCACCCTTGTCACTGAACTGCAATACCTGCTGGAAAACATTCAGCAGTCTGTATTCTCATGTGTGTCTAGAATAATTCAGACCATGCAGATATATGTTGTGCATTGTTTAACTAGTTTTAATGGGAAGGTTGGCAATCTTTATAGCTGAACTGGGAACACAGCAGAAATATCCAGATGTTCTACACAACATATTTTATTTTACTTGCAATTAAGTGACCATTGTAGAGCTTAGGTTTTACATGTTCACCACCCCAAAATACAATCTACATTCCTAATGTACCATTCCTCATTGCAGAGATATGCACTTAAAACTATCTATCCTTCTCCAAACATTTATGATGAGCAAATTAAACTTTTGATCTTACTAGCAGATTCAACTTCTGCACCTATTTAGATGTGCAATTAACAGAAAAAACACATTGTAAAGCTTCCCATTTTGTATAAGCCAATTTTCTCTGCTAATGTCACCAATGTATCTGCTATGGGTATGTTTGCCTGACTCTTTGTACAAATAATGCTCTCCTTTGATGATATACATTTATCTAGTTTCTGCCATTCATTTGTTGCTATGGACATATGAATGATGTACAGTAAAGCATATCTTCAGTTCCAAAAACTCTGTTCAGCATTTTTCTGTAAAATGTACTTTGTTTTCTAAAGTGACTAGTATTGTCACTGTCAGACTTTCTGTTCAATCAAAGATAAAATCTGTATTTTAAATATTCACTGTATACATTATTCAGAGATATTGAGACTGCATTCTGTTTAACTGTGTAATGTGAAACATCACATCATGACAACCAAAAATCAATCCTGCAATATATGCTTGTGATGTTTGGTACATGATTTGTTAGTCTTTGTTTTTCCTTTGTATGGAAATGCACATTTTTTTTTATATTTTATTAATATTTCATAAACCAAGAAGATTATAAAAATACATGCATATATGCAGTTGTATGAAAGTTATGATGCCAAAACTGTGACTGATAATTAATGTGAAGCACATACGGTTGTGGATATGGATAATTTATATTTACATAGCTTTTATGAAACTACCCATTGCTCAGCTAGATACCAGATTCTTTTACTTCAATGTATTAATTCATAATCTACATTTCTGTCATGCCTTGTGTAAGTTATTACAGTTGTGTATATACCATACTACATGTAGCAAATTTCATCTGCATGGACCCACATCCATGTCATAAATCTCACACGTGTATGTAACTGTGAATACAATTTTTTGTATGACTGTAAAATGCTTTCTGTCTGATGTGTGTGTGTGTGTGTGTGTGTGTGTGTGTGTGTGTGTGTGTGTGTGTGTGCGTGTGTGCGTGTGTGAGTGTGTGCGTGTGTGTGTGTGTGTGTGTGTGTGTGTGTGTGTGTGTGTGTGTGTGTGTGTGTGTGTGTGTGTGAGAGAGTGCGTCTTTGTGTGCCTGAATATGTTAGACTGCATAGCACTATATATGTTGAATGATGTTTCCCATGTGTGTAACACAGATGTATACTTCAAACAAATGCTAGTGTGGGATTTTCCCTTCAAGATTTACTGACATAAGAACTCATCTTCTATGTGCCTACACCTTGGGTGTTCTCCACATTGCACATCACCTGTCAAATTAGTCTGTGGTGACTCTTGCAGTTTATAATGCCAGGCTCTGTCTTGTACCTTGATACATACAGTGCAGCATTTTATTGTACCATGCACCACAGGAGAGCTATTACTAGATAATTAATTCTTTCAAGAATATTGTTGTGACACTGTGGCACAGTTGGTGTATTCAGTGTTTCTTGTAATATCACCTACATGCTATAAAATCCAATATTTGATACAATGATGGCTAAGAGACACTCACAGTATCTTTCTACTCTAGAATATTCAATTTGTTTCCAGGAATCAGAGGACTGTTTACACTCTAGCTTACAGTGGAAATGATCATGCTTAATGCACAGTGGAAATCATGTGCATGGTAAATGTTATGATACGATGTATGATCTCTCTCTCTCTCTCTCTCTCTCTCACTCTCTCTCTCTTCCTTTCTCTTTGTCTGTCTCTCTCTTCTCTCATAAGACTTGGTCATCTCTTTGTCCTTAAGTACCAGACAGCTTAATGCACACCCTCAGAACAACAACTTATTCTGGAAAATATAGTAGCACTGTTGCGCACTAATCTGAATGGCAGTATAGCCAGTGTCACTGCAATGAGAGCACTCTCTTTCATTTTGGAACTGTTTAAACCTAGCAAGTATGATTTTTAGTGTGAACTCCTTCATTATTGTGTTTTGGTTTTTACTACTGTATAATGTTGAAAAATCAGACTTTGGTTTATAGCAATTTACTTTACATGACCATGTGCCTACTTTGCATTGGTTCATGTGCCTTACTATTACTTCAAGTGTATCTCAATGTGCATTGCTTTATGGATGTCAGTGTATCCATTGTTTATATAAGCATAGCACACCCTGTATAACACTTATTCAAGCACAAACTGTTTACAAACTTTACCAAGCCTTGGAGAATTTTTCAGCAGAGGTACTCTGTAAGTCTTTTAATTTATATATAAAAAAACAAAATAGAAAAGAAAAACAGTAGTTCTTAAGCTACAAATGTTAAAATTATTAAAAAGTACAACAGTGATTAATGTGATTCTATTTTCCGATGCTGATAATTTGAATTATTTATAAAATCATGATTTTTTTTTCTTGAAAGTTAATAAATAAGCTACTTAAATGGGTGTCTTACAAAACATGTGAACATTGTATTGAATATACACTGCTAGAATGATTTGGAGGTGGGATTCATAAATATTACAGCGATGAGTACAACTTGACTGCACATCTCAATAACTTTTTGGAAATCAGAGACAGAAACAAAGACGTACAGAACCATGTAAGGCTGGCACAGTGGCTGCATAGTATTCTAAAAGTCAGTCCAGGTAAAAGGCATATGCTAACTAGCTATTTGTTTTCTCAGAGAACCATCTCCAGAAGATACTTATATACCAAATTATTCAAGAAATTGATAAAATGTGCAGATCTGCATAGTGACCACAGCCAAAAGACCATGTTCATCAAACAGCGTATAAAGTAGTACAGGTATAATGGGTGAGTGGAGCAACTAGCCACTAGGGATACTACACTTGAGCTATAATGGCATCTAGAGCATTATGGATTGGGTGTGGTGAGAAGCACTAGACACCAGGGATATGACTCTCAATATGGACTGAATCGTTTTGTGATGGTCTAAGGCTATGAAAGGAGATACACAGGAAAGGCTGTCAACTCAAAAAAAGGAATGGGGATGGTAGTGTGTGTGTGTGTGTGTGTGTGTGTGTGTGTGTGTGTGTGTGTGTGTGTGTGTGTGTGTGTGTGAGAGAGACTGACTGAGAGAGGGATACCTATGCGTACATGATGCGGCTGCAGCAGCTACTTCTTCAATATGACAATGAGTTCTTTCCTCATTATGACTAACATGTCTCTGAGTTTCAAAATACTGCTTTGTGGGAACAGAATCTTTTTAATGCAAGCTATACGGCTTGGACTTTTTCATGAATCCCCCTGAAGGTATAGCATGATTTAGTGCATTTACTCTTAACTGCAATTATTTTTGCCATATCATATGAAACTGGAACAGTTATGATAAAGCAAAGTCTGATAGTTTGTGCCTATTATCCTAGGAAGAATTATAGAAAAATGCAGCAAAACTATTTTCATTTTCGATAATGTTTACGATAAAAAATATTTATGACTAAAAACTGCATTTCTACCTTTTTCTACTATCTTCTAAGTTTGATATAAAAAATCATATCACTGCAGAATCACAAATATTAGCCTGTCTAAATTCTAGGTATTGCATACAGCAAAATGACTGACAACTTTACCATGGCCTGTTTTGTTCAGCTACCTCCACAATTAAATGAAAAAGCTGTAGTTTTTCATCATTTGTGACTCATTTGTAAAGTTCTTAAGGTAACTCATTTAACACCTCATTTTGTTTGAAATTCTAACACCCTGATATAACAGATAAAATAGCATACATTTTGAAAAAAATCAGACTAAAATCTTCATATTCCTTGTTATTATATAAAAAATTCAGACATTTAAAGGATTTCAAAAGTAAAATTATCATGTTTTAATACATTATATTTATACTATGGAAGAACTGTCAGCTTGCAGAGAATAATTTAAAACAGCCCTTATGCCATTACTGGCTCTAAGTTTATTAATTATGCCTACAGATTCACTGCAATTGAATCCCACAATGAAATACTAACTTCTATTTGCAGTGATAAACAAGTATCCTTACTGCGTATAACTAAGGCAACAACTCTATATTCATATAAGGTTTTATGGCCTCATTATTCCCATGTCTAGATTCACATATAAATTAAGATCAGCACTGTTGGGCACTTTTCAGATTTTTCATAAACGCAGGTGACACTAGATGATGCATACAGCCATGGATTTTGAAAGCAATATCTTAGGTAGACCTTTAGTCTCTAGTACAAATCCCAAGCCTTTGTTTGCCTGAAATATATTACTACTTTGTTATTTGATCTTCACATTTTTTTTCTGTCACCAAAGATCTATCAGAGTCAAACTGTTGCAAGCCAGAGGTCCTTGATGGCCTTTAATATGTGTGTCTTCTCTTGTCAGTTTTATTTTCCTTATGTGTTTGATATCATCTCTCGAAAGTGATGGGAATACTAAAAAGAAGTTGTTACAATGTCATGGCTTATTTAGATAGTTCCAAAATAAAGACAAGTTTTCACAGAAATAAAGGAAGTCTGTATTAGATCCTTCACAATATAGGATATTCAAAGATATTGTTTAAATGAAAAAGTTTAGAATGCATTTTTCCTCTCCAATTAATTTTAATGTGACAGAGTGCTTATCAGATGAATCTCTGTAGCATATTCCATGCAGTAATAGCTAATTTTAGACATTTCTGTTATTTCAATATCATATTATTGCACATAACCAGTGATATTAAGATTGCTGTTCTACACAAAGAATACACAACCGGTGCATACATATTCATATGATATGGCAATCTGGTAATACAGTTTTTTTCAGCACTCCTTCCCCGAATACTTCACATCACCAACAGACAAATTGTGTTTGGAACTGTTTAACCTTTTTGGAGGATATTTTGATACTTTCAGCACATTTTGAGATGGTTCAGTATTCTCTCATACATTTCATCATTTGAATTAAAAAATTTCTTTTTGGAAAGTATAGCCATTTCTTCCTGCCATTCAGTAAAGCTATACTTGACACCACTATCTTTAAAGCTTATGAGTCAATAATATAGTACTAACTTTGTGGATGAGCTCTATATTTCCCTTTATTTAGTTATGTTAGTGCTTCTGTGGCAACCTAACCAACCTATCATTTATCTGAACTATTTGAATTATTAATTTTGAAATGTTCTTCCCAGCATCTGCAGACTGATGTGATGGGATGTGCTGGGACTGCAGTCTGGAATGCAACCATCATAAAGCACTGATATTATGTCCATTGCCAGCAGCTATGTACACTCATAAAGGTAATACCTGCTATACCTTCCTTGCTGTGTGTACATGCTGCCATATATGAGCTATGAAGGCTACTGTAAGCACACCTTCACAGAACTGCTGTGACTTTATGGTCTGAAGACAGTAAGAATTAGAATAAGCAAGTGCAGAACTAGAAAAATTTGTACTGCTTTTGAAACTCTTTTTATGGTGCTTATAACTCTGAGTAAGGACTGCCTCACCAGCGTTAAGATACGTGTATCCTTTTTTATTATTCTTTGGTCTTCCTTGATTTGTCTGCCTTGGACAATCTGTTGAAACCATACAAGTCTAACCGTGAATGAAAGTAGGCAATTCTCATATTGATGCACGTACCACTTACCAGACTTACAATAGCTTGCAACAATCACCTAAACTGCACAAATCATTTGCTTTGTATAGAGTGGTTTATTGAAATTAAAGGAAGAAAAATGTTTTCCTCAGTGAATTTTAAACTAATTTTCTTTCAAGACTTGTGCATAATTATGCAGAGAAAATGCCAGAATCAGACCTAATTAACTGAATTCCTGATTTATTTTTTCACACAGTGTGCAACAATTTATGAGACAGCTACTTCTTGGAAATCTTCTAAGGGAAAATCTCACTGTTGTTTCTTTTCATCAGAAGAGAATTTGAGAACAGAGTCAGAGTAGGATAATTGGATTCATTTTCAATTTCTTCCTTCTACTGAAAAAACTACAACAATGGAAGTTGTAGTGGTATCTCAATATCAATTTACAATGACTGTAGTGAATACAGATTGCTTTGGCATGAAAGCCAGCGGGTGCCATTTCTGTGTCTGATGACTGTAATATGACACTGTAGGCACTTCAAATCTGCTCAGTAATGGTGATAATAAAGTGTCCTTACAGCCTAGAGCTCTTTCAAGGTTCCAGCACCCTTGACTACTATATTAATAACTAGCACTGATACTGAGTTCTCAGAGGTTAATGTTGTAAAACAATTAGCTGAAGAGCTTACAAATTAAAAATGAACAACACAACAAGCCTGTCAGATGGCTTCATATTTATCAAGGCATTCTCTTCTGGTATCAGAAATTCTTTACTTGAAGCAGGACAATTATTATTTAAAACAAGAAAAATTTACATTTGCAACTAAATGAACCCAGTTTCAAGAAAAGTCTATCTCCTTGGAAAACTTGGACTAAAAAGGTAAAGTCTGAACATTGCCGGATTCCCAGAATTATTAGATGATTCTCCACCCTCCCTGCCTGCTTTTTATTATCTATCTAGATATATTGAGTGATTATTTAACCATAGGCTCCAGATATACTTTGTGCCACATGAATGGAGGACTGCAACAGCCATCCTTCTGCACAAGGGCAGTCCATCAATGGACCCAGGGACGTAGAGACCCATGTGTCTTACTAGTCTCTTATGCAAACCCCGGAAAAGACTTATCATAGATATGGTTCATAATGACATAGGAGACATTTAGACAATGGATTCAACCCAGTTTGACTTCAACAAAAGTAGATCATACCTACTCAACTTAATGGACTTCTTTGAAAAAGTCACCAAGGCAATGGATGAGGACAGGATGGTGCATAGCACCTAACTTGACCTGGCTAAGACATTTGATACAAACCACATTCGGGTGTTAGAAACAGACTCACAAAATTAGGCATTAACTCCATGTTACAAATTGGATATCCAGCTGATTCTCAGACAGGACTCAGGAAGTTAGGCTAAGAGAGACCACTTCCACAAAGAGGCCAATCACTAGCAGAGTCCCTCAGGTCTCTCTGCAGGTCTCTTTTCTTTTTAGCATTTATGCCATGGAAATCAACACTAGTTTCAAAGACTTCAGGCTCACCAAGTTTGTCAATGACTGCAAACTTGGAGCAGTTATAGTATTCCTCCAAGACACAAACATGCTAGTGGAAAGGCTAACACAAGCAAATAATTGTTGCCAAAGGCACAGATTGAAATTCAATGCCAATAAATGCATAGTAGTACCCTTTGGGATGTCAGTCACCCTAAGAAACTACCTCATTGACAACACGTCCCTAAGGGTGGGTGCAGTAGTCAGGGATTTATGGACGTATACAGACAGTAACCTGAATTTTGAACAACATGTCTCTAAGGTAGTTAGGAAATCATTTTATGATGCTCAAATTATAAGCAAGGACATGGCATCTAAGTCCAAGGAGGTCTTCAGTCCACTGTATTCTTCCCTCATTTCACCCACCATTAAATGCAATGCTGCCTTCAGTATATACCTAACCAAGCACATGCAGTTGCTGGAATGTCCACAAATGTTCCTCACAAAAAAAAAAAAAAAAAAAAATGGGACATAAACAACACATCCTTTGAAGATCACCTTAAAGCCCTATCTCTATACTTGGTTTCCTACAGACACTTGAAAGACAGTCTGTGCCTGACATACAATGTATCCTTGGATCCCACTCTCATGGATCTTTTGCACATCTGCAAAACCAATAGTATCAGAACTACTTATCTAGGAACTTCAGGCTTGCCTGCAACATAAATAGGACACGCTGGAGATACAGGCATGTGTCTTAGAGAATTCCCCTTCTCTGGAGCAGGTTTCCAATCAGTGTGAAGCAGAGTTAACCCTATTCAGGCATAATCTGTACCAGTGGCTGGGGAATTTGAAATTCACTCATAGGTTTATAGGTTTATAGATGTGTACTAGGCTAATGGCCCTGGAGCATTTACAAGATTAGCCCATAGGATTACACTGGCATTGTGCCACCCAACCTTAGTTCCTAGTGCCTCTGTCGAGTAGAGCCACTGGAGTGATCCCCGGGATGAATTTTTTATTTCCCATCCACTCATCAAGATTTCTCTTGAAGAGGGCCAGTGAGGTGCTCTGCTTGACATGTATGGGAAGTCTATTCCATAGCATGGGCAGTCTCTGGTTTATGAACCTGTCCCTCCAGCATATTCTATTGATTGTAGTAATGAGGTTGAGGTCTCTGGGGTGTGTGGTGCAGAGGAATTGGGATTTCTTTAGATGTAGCAATTCTAACAGAGCTGGTCAGACATGGCTTTGTACGTCAAGCAGAGATCATATCTAAGTAAGGTGATATGAGACAGCGAATAGCTGGAGTTTTCTGAGTCTGTCCATATAGGACATGTGCTTAAGGCCTAGGATCCTCTTTGTGAGGTACTTTTCTGGCATCTCCAGTTGTTGCAGGTGTCTAGTGAGGTACATGCCAAATGGGGCATTGTACTTGATGATTGGCCTAATGAGGGAAGAGTAGAGAGAGACAATGACCTTTTTCTTCCTGGATGCAAAACCCTTAGTAATGAGATGTGCCACATAGAAGGACTTTCTGACCACAGTGGCAATGTGGTGGTCAAAAGAGAGGTTGCTGTCAACCTGTGTTCCTAGATCTCTTATAATGCCTTCTGTGTTCAGTTGTCTACCATCAATGTGGTAATTCAAGTGAACCGGGTTTTTCCCAAGGGGATGGTGACACATTATTTTGACATTGAGCTTAAGGCCATGGTTCTAACACCAGTCGTTGGTCTCATTGAGGCCTTTCTGTAGGAAGTCAACATCACTTGGGGAGTTAATAATAGCTCCCAAATTGCAATTGTCTGTGAACTTTGACAGCCGGAGTCCCTTTGTGTTGCCTGGACTTCAGAGAAATAGATACCAAACAGAAGAGGACCCAGGACCAAACCCTGTGGTACTCCACTCATGATTGGTTGACAGTCTGACTTGGAGAAAGCTACTTTTACACTGTGTGTTCTATCTGTGAGCCAGTTTGCAACGCACCTAGTGATATAGGGGTTGATGCCTAGCTTAGTGAGTTTTTCTATGATTCCTGAGTGGGGAATGGCATCAGAGGCCTTGGCCAGATCAAGGTAGGCTGTATGAACCACTTTGCCTTCTTCCACAGCTCTGGTGACTGACTCAAAGAAGTCAACCAAGTTGAGCAGGCATGATCTACCCTTCATAAAACCAAACTGTGCAGGATCCAGAGATTGGAGATTCCCTATATCCTTATTTATTAGGTCCATGATGATGCATTCCATAGCTTTGCATATCAGACTGGTCAAACTAATGGGGCAATAGTTCCCGGAGTCTGTTTTTGCTTGCAGTGTTCCATTCGGTAGGGACAAAGCCTGAGGTGAGGCTGTGAGTGAACAGGGCACACAGGTGAGGTGCCAGTTCACTCTGTAGTTCATGTGGAACACAGCCGGGGATATTGACAGGTCCCATAGAAGCTGTATTCTTGGCCTTGGACAGTGCTGTTTTAACCTGTGAAGCAGTAATACTGGGTGCCTGGCAATCTACTGTTATTGTGATTGGTCCTTTGGGGATGGAGGGGTAAAGTTGGCACTAAATCTGTCAGCCAGTATATTGTCTTAGTATAGGAGGTACCATTGTGCAGTACCTCAGAGCAAATCTGGGTATTGCCATGGAGATTCTTTACATAACTATAGAAGGCCCTGTGGTTATCTTTACTATCAGCTGTAATTCTGTTTTCATAGTTAACATTAGTGGATATGATGAGGGATATCAACCTTTTGTTGAGGCTGATAAGGTAGTTTTTCCAGTCTTGGGACTTCACCTTATTCCGCATCCTTTTCCTCTTTCTATTGTAGAGTTTGTTTAATGGCAGGGGACCACCAGATTGTCTTCCTTTCTTTTTGAGGAGAGCATCTTGGTTCTATTTGGTATGGCGAGATCCATGCATTTGTGCACGTGTTCATACAATACATTGGTGTATGATTCAGCGGTCATGCAACTATTCCCCATTTGCATGGATGCCGTGAAGTTAGCCACCTCTGATTTTAGGAGCCCAAATTTAGCTTTGGAGCAGTTTTTCATGGTGGTTACCTTTGTGGGGGGTGGGAGGTAGGAGGGATGTGGATTTCCAAGGTGATTAGTTTGTGGTCAGATCTTACTAGGGAGGAGCTGACAATTGGTGTAGAGCAACAGTCGCCCATGTTAGTAATGACCAGATCAAGGATGTTGCTACCTCTAGTGGGGGTAAGAACAAGCTGGTCCAGGGCATTGGAATTAATGAATTTCAGAAAGCACTGGGCAAGTGTATTGGTACATGAGTAGTTTTCCCAGTTAATGGAGGGGTAGTTGAAGTCATCAAGTATGAGAGTGTCAGGTTGGACCCTAATATTTTCCACGGTGCTTATGGATGTGGAGTGTGAGTCTTGAGACATGGTTGGGGACCTATAGCAGGCTATGACCTGAATCGCTATCTTACCCAATGTCAGCTGCACCTGAAGTATCTCAGATGCATTATGTTGAGCTACCAGTCTGGAGGTGTGTGCATCCTTTATGAATATGGAAACACCACCGCCTTTGGAGCTATGGTCCAAGTTCTGGGGCCGAAAGGTGTGGAATGAGTTATAGCTTGGTAGTGGTGGAGTGCTTTCTGCTGCCTTGAACCAGGTCTCTGTTACAGCACAAATGTTGATGTTCTCCATTTTAATGAGTGCTTTGAGTGAGTGCATTTTGAGATTTAGACTTCTAGCATTGAGCAGCATGACCCTTAGATTGCATTTGTTTGTAGCTGTTATGGTAGTAATTTGGTTTTTGGAACACCGCCTAAAAAGGCACTATAGGGGTGGAAAGAGCCTTGCAAGTATCCAGAAGCCCAGGGGTAACAGATGCAGGCCATCTCTGGCAAAGTATTGAGGTCTGGCAAGTCATGTCATCCAGGCAGATGGATAATGGATCCCCTTAGAATGACACCAGATCCTGGTGCCTGACAGGCAGCTGACTGTTAATTTTTTCCTTATTCAACCTAGTGAGTGTGAGATAAGTCTGCCTCACTACAGAGATACCTATGACTAGTGTGTTGGTCATGCTGTTTTGCCTTAGGGGCTTTGGTTGAGTGGCACACTGTTGAGGAGAGTTATGTGTCTCATGATTAGTGTTGTGTTATGGTGATCAAGTGTGTTTCTGCCTTGGTGGTCTCTGCTGTTTGGGTAGATTTTTATTGAGACTCTCAGCGAAGGTGGGTGTGTGGTTTGTGTTTTTATGTGAAGACAGTGCTGGTGTGTTTTCTGGAGGGCTATGTGTTCCATGTGGTGTGGTGCAAGTGTTGACCTTCTCATCTTGACCAGCTATTCCAGTCTTGCCTGGAGAGTGCGTGGCTTCCAATTTGGATATATAAGTGCATCTCTTGAAAGTCTGAGTGTTGGGAGGTAAGATGAGAAGGTTGTCATTGTACATGAGGCAGTTGCTACATTGACTCAGGATGTCCAAGTTCTCCAGGTTAATAGGAGAAAGCACAGGGAACTGACCTTTAGACATGCCTGGAGGGGTGGGCATTAATTATAAGTACTGGAGCTGTTTCCTTGTAGAATGTTTAGTGCTGTTAGCACTTTTGTGTGCTACAATAATTGTTACAAGAAGTCTGGTAGAGTGCTAAGCTAGTAAAAGTGCAGGAGAGGAGAGAACTAGCAAATCTAAGGGAAAATTTGAAGAACAGACTTTGGCACCACTCAGAAGCTTACAAACAGTCCTGGATACAGCAAATCTTTATCTGGACTAGACTAGTTACACGAAAGGTGGGAAAAGTGAAACCCGGGCTTTTAAACCAGAAAGTTGAAACAAATGTAAAAACTGCCCAAACAGCCAATAAGCTACAATTTCTGGGCCAGAAACCACTCCTCTTGTGGTAGAGCTACCTAGTGCTTACCACTCCCACTGACAAGCTAGAAGGCTTCTCCTCCAATGCAGAAAGTTTTGGGGGGGGGCTCAGAAACTTACAAATACTCCTGGATACAGCAAATCTGTATCTGGACTAGACTAGTTATGAGAAAGGTGGGAAACAAGCACAAACATAGGCTTTAAACCAGGAAGTTGGACTAGATGGAAAAAAAAACTGCTCAAAAGGCCAATAAGCTACAATTTCTGGGCCAGAAACTACTTCTCTTGGGTAAATAGGCTACCTAGTGCTTACCACTCCCACTGATAAGCTAGAAGGTTTCCCTCCAACAGAGAAAAGCTTGGGGGACTCAGAAGCTTACCAACAGTCCTGGATACAGCAAATTTGTGTCTGGATTAGACTAGTTAAAGGAAAGGGGTAAACAAGCACAATCATGGGCTTTTAAACCAGAAAGTTGAAAGAGATGGAAACACTGCCCAAATGGCCAATAAACTGCAATTTCTGGGCCAGAAACCACTCCTCTTGTGGTAGGTAGACTACCTAGTGCTTACCATTCCCACTGGTAAGCTAGAAGGCTTCCCGCCAACACAGAAAGGCATGGGTGGTCAGAAGCTTACCAACAGTCCTGGATATAGAAAATCTGTACCTGGACTAGACTAGTTACAGGAAAGGCAGGAAACAAGCTTAGATTTTTTTTCCCCAGAAAGCAGCTAAAACAACACTAAAAACATTTCAAGTGCAGTTCAAGCTAGCACACATGGTATAACACCTATGTCTCTAATGGACATAGGCAGTCTTTAAATCATACTTTTGCTTATATATACTCCTTAAAATAAGCTCTAAGGCTCAAAGAACTTGCAGGATACATTTAAGATACACGGCTGGGTTATAAAAGCCCCTGTGGTCATTAACCTAGTATACACATATGAACTGTATAACTTTTTTTGTCAGAATAAAACCTGGATCAGTCTTTGAAATCAATCAAGGTGAATACGAAAGATCATTTGGGCCCTGCATAGGCTGAGCATTAATAGGACTATTATTGCAACATTTTCCCTTATTTTAGACAGCAATACAATTTAGTTGTCAGCTCTAATGTTTGGAAATTTAATGTTTTATCATTCCCCAATAAAGGTATTCAGTATCCTCCCCTCAGACTTAATTGCTAAGAGAAGGTCTCTCAGTACTTTAACATGTTCGCTATAGCAAGTGAGGGTAACTATCTAAGTTACATATCCCACTATGTTTGTGATTTCATTATACAAGACTCAAGAGTCCATAAAATGAATGTGCACAAACAATGCTGAAGGAGCGAGAATTTTAATCAATACAGATTATCACTTCCACGTCAATAGACACTTCTTCAGATCACAAAAATGCATACATCATAAAACTTGTTTATATCCACAGGCATATTGTATACCAGCAAATCAAATCACTACATCAAAATATTTAAAACACATCAACAAATCAAAAACATTTACAAATAAATAGCATAATAATGTTCAGCCAATCCAAGTCATTTAAAGAGTGCCCTGCTTCATTCAAAAAATGCCCATATGAGATTATAATGAAATGATCCATGTAACTTCACTCATCTCAGTTTTATTTTTCAGATTGCCCATTCTTACATAATCTGTTATCAACTGTATGGCTATAAAAACAAAATTGTGGTCTACTCCAGACCCTAGAATATGTCTAGCAAATGCATTCCTACTATCAGATCTTCTAATGCTATATCTATATATATATATATAGATATATATATATATATATATATATATATATATATATATATATATATATATATGGGTTCACTTTATAACATCGAAATACTGAAATGTCGAATTTCAGTATCTCGAAGCTATAAAGTCGAATGTTAAAAATAGCGAACATTCATAATCGGAAATTTGACGTATGTCGAAAATATGTCGAATTCGCGGTTATGAAGTTGCTCTATGTAATGTCCGGGTTTGTGTTTTCTTGGTGCGCGGTGCCGTGTTTGGATGTAGGTGTTATGTCAGGTAAGTGAGTGTTTTGTAAGTGTTTTGAGTGGGAGTTAGAGTGTATGTGAGGGATTGGAGAATGTGCATGTGTGAGTGAGCTTTTGTGTTGTGCTTGTGCGATCTCAGAGTTAGTATATATAAGTAGGGGGGTATGGGGGCGCAGCCCCCCACGTGGGGGGTGCAGGGGGGTTTGCCCCCCTGCTTATGTGTGTGTGAGTTGTGTATGTGTGTTGTTTTTTTGTTTATGTTGTGATGTGGGTGTTGTGTTGTATGTTTAGTGTAGTGTGCGCGGTGTTTTCGGTTATGTGGTTTTACGGTTTTTGTTTGTCGGTGTTTTGTGGATTCGGTTTTATAGTCTCAAGATACTGAAATTCGATATTTCAGCATTTCGAGGTTATAAAGTGAATCCATATATATATATATATATATATATATATATATATATATATATATTATATATATGTGTGTGTGTGTGTGTGTGTGTGTGTGTGTGTGTGTGTTCACAGACATGGTGTCTCAATGAATAATTGGTCATGCCTATATAAAAAGATGGGTATAATTTACATCTGGCTAAATAAATCAAATTGCATGTATTGCAATCAGCATATAAATTAAATTTGTATTATTTAACACTGCTGGGATATACAAAACAACTGCTATTATCAATATACATGTAAAGATTGCATGTACCACAGGGTAGATGCCTAAAGGATGGGCAGACGTGTTCTTACTATTCTTTGTACATTGATAACATGGCATACATTGCAAAAACTTTTTATTTCTAAAGAAAAATCTAGGCTCAGAACCTGCTAGCCTTCTAACATTCTCATCAAATCTAAGGAGACTATGTGTATAAATCTTTTAGAAAAACAAATACTTTTATACCACCTTCAAACCCAGTATCAGATGTGTTTTTTAAAGTGTGTGAAGCAGATTTGTTGACAGCCATGAGGAAGTCTCATTTTTTTTGCCACCACTGTTTGCTAAACATTAATCATTCCCGTCCCAAGCAATTGATGTTATGTTGTCCTATCTTGTCTTCATTCTTGCTTGCTGTATGCGTCCGGAGCCGAACTCAGCTCTGACTCGGCTGTCTACTAAAGCTCAAGAGCTTCTAACTGGCTTAAGGCTATAACCTGCCCTGTGGTGCTTAGCAGCTGTTCCCAGATCTCGTTTGCCGCTTGAAGCTTCGGGATTATCTTTGCTGGCTCAGACTAGTAAAATTTAGTATTATACTCTGTTTTTTGGGTACCTTTCTTAAAACTTACTTCCTCTTTTTTTTTAGATTACCTTTGCCAGTTACAGTATAGTGCCCTTTTGTGTGTTTGTAGTATTCTTGGCTATATTTTCCTTTTGACTGTCCTTTTAGGCCTTGTTTTCTCTCTTCCCCTTATCTAGTTTAAATAATCTGTTCCAGTTAGAGGATTCTTTCACCTTTTTTCTCCCTTAAGGAGTCACGATTAAAATTAGAGGCATCTCCTCGGGTTGGAGGAAATTGTCATTTAATTTAGCGACTTCTCTTCCACTCTATCCTTTCCATTTTTTCTTGTTTAAAAAAAAAAAAAAAGTTTTTCCAGCTACCTTTTATAATAGTTAGAATTTACTGTTGTGTTAGTTTCTTTCACAGGCAAACATGTCTAAAGAATATGTTAAGGAGCCCAGACAATCTGGATTTAAAAAGTGTGATTCTTGCACTCAGAAAATGTGTATAACAGACAGGCACACAAGCTGTGTCTACTGTCTAGGACCAGTCCATCTCCAAGACTCCTGCTCCATTTTTCATAGCTTCAGTGCATGGGTCTTACAGGAGAGGAGAAATAAGCTAATATTAAGGGGCTTGTTAAAAGTTGAAGAAGGTAATCAGACCTCTAAACTGGATAAGTCTAAAAAGGCTGTTTCATGGGCTCTTGTGTCTGAGCCATCAAGCAGTTTCAAATCCAGCATCTTTGGATCCGAAAGTTATTGGTTCTGAAAAATCTAGTCCTCCCTCGGTTCCATCTGTCTCTTAGGAGCCATTGCGCAGCCAAAAAAGGAGTCAGTCACTATCCTTGGAACCTGTTCATTCAGTGCCATAATCTCCTTTGTTACAGTCTGTGGCAGGTAGCCACAAATCGTCAAGCCATTCCTTTCGATCCTCCAGATTATCGGACGATGATGTAGTGTGTGTTGTTAAGAGGTTGCTTGGACCCAGGCCCTAGCAGAAATTCTCTTGAGCCCAGCCCATCAGATCATGGAGCTGACAACTGTACCTCAGATAACATCGATTCATCCTCCAACTCGGATGAGTTCAGAGCCAGAGAGTATGGAACTCATTGTGCTGGAACCGCCAGAGCCAGTAATCACTCCTGATATCTCAGCTCTGACATCTGCTCCGATCTCATCGATGTTGTCTTCCATCGAGGGATATGGGGGTCAACACTTTACAGCCTCTATACCTGAAATTTTGGAATTCCTGACAGAAATTTTTAATCAAGGAGTAGCGGCTGCCACTATTCCATTTCAACTAGCTTCTATATCCAATTATCATGTGGGGGAACTTGGATGCAATGTAATGTCCCACACATTATGCAGGGCCTTCCCCAGAGGCACCTTTCTGTTAAGACCTCTTGTAAGAGAGCCTCCTCCACCATGGGATCTAAATTTAGTATTATCAGCCTTGATTCTTCCCCCTTTCAAACCAGCATCCTCTTGTTCTTTAAAATTTTTATCCTGGAAAACTCTCTTTCTGACAGCAGTTACCACAGCTAAGAGGGTTTCAGAGTTGCAGGCCTTATCCATCCATCCTCCATATTTGATCTTCCACAACAATAGAGTTTCCCTCAGAACAAATCTCTCCTTCTTATCAAAAGTCTGTTCTGAAACAAATTTAAACCAATCTATAGAATTGCCTGTATTCTTTCCTAATTATAGCAACAAGGCAGAATATAAGCTTCACCAATTGGATGTACATAGACAAATGCATTTTTATTTACACAGGACGAAAGAGTTCAGAAAGTCAGATCAATTGTTTGTGTCCTATTCACAAACAAAAAAACAGCCGGGCAGTCTCAAAAGTTACTTTGTCCAAATGGCCTACTGAGACTATAAAATATTATTATCACTCTCAAGATAAAGCACCGCCAGAGAAAGTGAAAGGACATTCAACTAGAGCAGTGTCTACTTCCATTGCCTTTCAATCCAGTCTTCCATTGGATTCAATTTGTGCTGCTGCTAAATGGGTTAATCCTCACACCTTCATCTCTCATTACAAAGTAGATGTGGCCTCCCGGAACAGGGCATCCTATGGTTCCACTGTCCTGAAGAGTTTATTCCCTTGAGCCACCCAAGAGAAAGGTGCCGGGGACTCTGCTCCAACCAGCAAGAATGAAGGCAAGATAGAACAACATAACATAAAGAAGTTATGTACTCACCATAACTTTCCATGTTAGTTGTCCAGTATCTCACCTTCATTCTTGCATCCCACCCAACCAGCCCCCTCCTGGAGGATCTAGAGGAATTTTACAAATTGACAAATATGGTCTGATTCCCATCTTGCCTTCTTTTTATCTTTATGACCAATATATTTAATATTTTTTCTCTTTCTGGATATTAGACATATCATAGGGAGCTCTCTCCTTTAAATGAGATCTGGGGAACAGCTGCTAAGCATCATGGGATAGTTTATAGCCTTGATCCAGTTAGAAACTCTTGAGCTTTAGTATACAGCCGAGTCAGAGCCCAGTTCAGCTCTGGACCCAACCAGCAAGCAAGAATGAAGGTGAGATACTGGACAATAAACATGGAACGTTATGGTGAGTACATGACTTCTTTATTCAGTATCTTCATCACCATAGGATGAGGTTTAAGTGAGAGGGGCCACATTTCATTGCTGTTTTTTTTTTTTTTTTTGCACTTATCAGGTCCATAACATCAACAGCACATGTCTTATTTTGATTCTTATGGAACACTGACATTCAGAGGAAGAGGCAATCTCCCAGGGTTTGTCATGCAATGAGTATGCTGGCTATGCCTCCAACCTCTCAAAGACCGCATCCTCCCCTGAATGTCAGTGTTCCACCATGACCTTCAGTCTATAATAGGGATTCTACACAGGAATGAGCACTCAGTCATCCATTTAGATTTGCTAATGAAGGCCCACAGAAACAGTGTTCATGGCAGATACAATGCATATGTATGAAACAATGATAATAAATATTTACTCCCTGCTACATGGAGTCTATTTGACCATAATAAACCTAGCACAAAACAGTATTCAATGAATATATTATTTAACATTTGTTGACCAGGAATGTCCGACTAGGTTGCACAGTGCCTGTTTTCAGCGGAGGCCCAGGGAGAAATGCTCCAGATGCATGTCTTTGGAATATGGGAGGAAACCCACACGAACACAGGGAGAACATGCAAACTCCATACAGAAGGCACCCCGGCCGAGAATCAAACCAGAGAACCTCTTGCTGTAAGGCGACAACATTAACCGCTGCACCACTTATAATTAAAAAATAAACATATGATCCAGACAATGTAGCATCCATGGATATATCTTCTGGATACTTCAAAGAGAAGTGTCTATTAAAACACTCAGGGGAAGCAGGTAAACAAACAATTAATACCAGTCCACACCACATCATACTAGGCACATACTCTGCTGTCATGACCCTGACGTTTACCCACTTATAGTGTTCTTTCATGGCATCCTTTAGTTATTTTCGCTTCTATCCTTCATGTAACAGGCCTTCTGATGCCTGTCATCATACATGCCTGCAGAAACAGTCTGAACAAATGTAGACACACAGAAGAACTTCCTCAGTGGAATATACCAGGAATGCATTCCACTACAGTCTCTATGCTTGCTTAAGATAACTGCCACTGAAGTGGCACAGACAATCAAGTGTCATGAACTTACTTCTGGACATCAACAATCCATCAAGTAGTCATAACTTTGACCACTTATACAGAGAATCACACTGTTTCCTGCAAGTTAACACAGCAGTGCATTTAGTCTTGCCAACCAAGCTTTAAGGATGTAGAAAAAAAGACAAACTCAATTTCAAGCTGCACGCAGTAAATGACGCCTGTGTTGATAAACACCAGCTGAAAAATGCTTAGTCATCCACACCTTCAGCTTTCTAAATGGAATTATTTGTTGATTTGTCACAAGTTGCTTTGACCTCATAGCATTTATTAACTTTTGTAACTATACTATCATAAAGAGAAATAAACAAACTTTGAAGCACATCATTGCGCCTTCCTGTTTTCTGAAACTGACTTATTTTTCTTTATAATGAAAGACATGTATATGCTTTTAGATATATATATATATATATATATATATATATATATATATATATATATATATATATATATATATATGTATATAGGTTGCCCAGCATTGCAGCATAGATTGAAATAGACTTACATCCATATTGATGACCCACTTTGGTTGACATATACAGATGGCTAACAGATGTGTAAGATTGATAGTCCCCAGGGTGGAAGGATATGCCCTATCTCTGGGGATTGTGCAATGTCAGTGGTAGTGCATATATAATTAGAAGAGGTATGGGGTGATTGGGCAGGCCTGCACCCTTGCAAAAAACACTTAATTTTCTTTTGCATGTTCCAATGATTAGCTTCAGAGCGTGCATTGATGTCATTTGACAGATTTTTGTTGATGTAAATGTGTTGAAACAAAGCATGTTGACATTTGCATTGATCAAGTATTAATAGTTGCTCCATATCTATTTGTTAAAAAACAAATATATATATATATATATATATATATATATATATATATATTGGAGCTCTTTATTACACCCCCTGCATAATCCTAAGGCCCTCTACACCCATGCCTCTATCCATCTCTGGGTCTACAAGCTACTGTTAGACTCCAGCAGATTGAAATTGGGGCTGGTTGCAGAGCCTAACGGCATTCAAGTGATTCATGCCATCACCTTCTGCTAGGGTCTACTTTAATTTTTGACCTACAAATCCCCCACCTACAAGTCAAGAAATGTTGTTTTTAAAATGGATAAAAACATTAAAAGAATGTTAAAAGGCCATAGTGACTGTTCTAATGGGACCGATGATATAAATTTAACTAGAGGAACAACAAGAAGTGGTAACTGTAACTTTTGTAAATATATTTTGGAAAATGATTTTATTGTTTTGAACAACTATTGTGACTCTAGAATCACATTTGAGAGAGTAAATTGTGATTCTAAAGGATTACTATAGTTAGTGACATGCGTCACGTCACTTTCTCTGTGTAAGGAAGATGGAAAGCAAACTTTACAGGAGAAACTATGAACATTTATATGATATAAAAAAGTTAAATATCAATAACACTGTTTAAACACTCTTTAAGTTGCTTTGAGTTTAAAAAGTTCAGTTTTGGAATACTGGAAAAAATTCCAATTGATGTCGGGGTGGGGGGGGGGGTCACTGGGAATCTAAAGAGCTAGTATGGCAAATTAGGTTAAATGCTACTTGCCCCCCCCCCCCCCCAGGTTGAATGAAAATGTGCCCATTTTCCTGTTACTAAGGATGAGGTCTGCTAAGTTATAAAAGTTGTAGTTAAACACAGCCAGTTTTTAACATTTGTTCTGATTTTTATTAGTGTTTAACACTTTTAATTTTGTATATTTTTTTCTAGTTGTTTATGTTTGTAGATATGCATGTTTTATACATCCACACTATTATATACTGATTTTATAGTTCAGTTGTTGGATTAATGTTTAGCAATTCAATTTCCGTACTGTTTGTTTATTGATTCTTTAGCTTTTTAATTAGGATTAATTTGATGGTTAATTAGACCTATTATAAATAGGCAACCTGATTAATTTTACTTTATTTTGATTACTGGTTAGAATAAAATTGTTGGAACATTGTATTTTATTGTATGTGATTTTTTACTTGAGACTACGTGAGCCTTTTCTGCCTTTGGTTACACATTTTGTATATATATATTTTGTGTAATATATATGTATTTATATATATATATATATATATATATACATATATATATATATATATATATATATATATAAGAGCTCTTTTTCGCTCCCCCTGCATAATAATGCCTCCACCCATTGCTGGGTCTACAAGCTACTGTTAGACTCCAGCAGACTGAAATTCTGGCTGGTTATAGAGCCTAACGGCAACCAGGAGATTCATGCCATCACCTTCTGCTAGGGTCTACTTTACTTTTTTACCTACCAAGCCTCCCCCCCCAAGTTTTATGGTTAAGCCTGAGAGGTAGGTCAGCAGTGGGTATGTGAGGCATATCACTCTGCCACCAGAGCAGCACAGCCATGTCCCTACCCTATTTTTTTATTTGGGCTATGTCCTTTTCATCCATGTCTCAAGCCTCCAGTGGAGATCACTGACTCGAATAACCACAGAACCATCAGTCCCCATTGATGGGTAGAACCATCACTCCCTGGCACTCTGTCAGTTTTCCAAGCCAATAATCAAACTGTGGTTTCCTGGACTTTAATTAGTGCAGCCAAGCTTTTGTGACCAGATATCTTTTTATGCTTTCCACGGTGCTGTCTTTCATCCAAAAGCTAGTGATATCCTCAAATAACTCTTTATATCAAATATCATTTGCACAAAACTAACTAAATAAAATATTTATTTATTAACAAATTAGTCATTGCATTTTGCTTTGCTTATGTTGAATTGTTTGACTGGTTATTGCTCATTTTTAATTTAGTCCAGATATAAAAAGCTAGATAAAACAGTAAAAACCTTACAAATTGGGTTTCATTTTAGAACAAATGTCTGTCTTTGTAATGCATGCTCCTTTGCCCATCTTAAAAATGAGATATAATATTGAAAATACATGGAAATTTTGTCATGGACACTTGCTATAATGAAAAATACTTTATTTGCAACTATATACTTAAATCTCTAAGTTATATAAACAAGTAGAACATAGCATATCCATTTTGAAACACATTACACTTAAACCATTTGATACTAAAAGTATTTCCTATACCTTACTGAACAAAATACAAAACATCTGCAGGCTCCAAAGTGGAAACATGGATTATGTTTCCTCTGTTATGCTCAGGATTCAGCCAGATGATTTAATGTAAATGCCTGGTATTTAAATCAATATAGATCAGAACCATATTGTATGCATTGTATATATTGCTAGAGTTATATAAAGAAATGATAGCACAATTCACATGGATGTATATCCCCCACCCACATTTTTATGCAAGTACTTTGCTTTAAATTGGCAATACAAGAATAATAAAATTCACAAATGCAGCCATTGCAGATAAATTCTTCTTTTATAGTTCTCGCTGTGTTTCTGAGTCTTTCTCATTTTTACTGAATTTAAATTGGCAATGCCAACATGCTTGTATGGAGAAATGAAGATCAATCCTGCATTTATATATACTGGAATAACAATGTCTACTGCACTGAAAGCATACTGTGAAAGCCCTTCCAATAAGCCATGAAGGAATCATTAGACATCCAGAAATGTGCCAGTAATTTATATGCAGGCACAACAAGAAAACGCAACTGTAATTATGAGTCCATTACAATAATAAAAAAGTTATAGACTTTCCCTGGGATTCATGAAGCTCGGCACAAGGCTGGCGTTAGGCTTGTGCCGACCGTGTGGCGTGAGGATGGCGCAGTAGCGCCAAATGCATAGTAATGAAGGCGCGCTGCAGACACAGCCACGTGCACAGGAAAGGAGCGCAAGTGCATAGGGCGTGTCGAAGTGCCGCACGGAGGCATGGAAATGGCAGCTGTCGATGTGCAACCTAAAATGTTTGCATATAACAGGTTGCAAGATAGTAAACATGTCAGTGTCCCTGGATACGGAAACGTATGCAAAGCATGCAAGAAAGTACCTGCGAACAGAAAGTGACGAAGCAAACAAAAATGCATGGTAGGGAATAACGGGTCCCTATCCCATGAACAAATGACATGGAAGACCGTGTGGCTGTAGTCCAATGCAGTGTAGATAGCCATACCAAGTGGAAGTGAAATGCATCATATGTTAGCGATCCGCCAGTAGGTACATCAAGCCCAATGGAGAGGGTCACCAGCTGACCCATAATGTGAGGGAGGGTACACAGCTGGGCAGATGTGTCCATAACAAAATACATGAGAAATGTAGATATCTAGCGACCGTATGTCCAAATTATATCCCACAAGGCATGTAATAGTCACATACAAAAGGTATGTCCATATTTCACATACCATAAGTGATAGGAAATAGAATAAGCATGTAAATGAAACAGAAGGAGCATGCAAACAGCCACAACAATAAGGACACATCTAGGCTGAAAGGAACAGTATTATCCGTACCGTCGACTAGGATTACCATCTGTCCCACTTTGCAAGCCACAGTCCCTCCTTGGGCAGTTGTGTCCCGACAAAAACCTGTAACAATGGCAAATGTCCTGAGATTATAGGACAAAATTATTTCCTATACGTTATATAATAGTTGCATTAAACAGGTTTTATGTATCCAAATTACATAAATGTTATAAGAAACAGAATAAGCAACTGAACTGCTACAAGAATAAGCTTTGATATAGGCAAGAAGTCTAAGTTCTATCCTGTGTACTGACCATGGGTATGTGTCGGCCTGTAAAATGTGATGTGTGCACCAAAAATGTCCCACTTTGGCCAATTGAAAAGGTGGCAACCCTACCGTCGACTGTGGGGAGGTGTTGTCCACTACAGTTGGATATGTGTACGGAATATATCCTATCCTGGACATAGGAAAAGGTGGCATCCTACCAATGAGTACAACAGACCGCTAAAATCTGGAAGTCAGCGGTACAAGCCGAACTTGTCAGGATGTGTCACAGTCGAACGGGTAGCACCCGGGTATACCAAACATGTAATGAAAGAGAAGTATGGGCGTGTACCTATGTGCGTGAGGTATAGCATGTGGAAAGCAAACATGGCAGGGTAGTCCACACAACCATACAGGTACCAGACACATGTAGGGTGTTCAATGTGTTACTCTGGCTGTGTCATGGGCCAACAACCAAAGCACAGATGTATGGGGTGTGAGGAATCTGTGTGTGTGGGGTGGATGGGTAATGGTACAATCCTCCAAGGCGATACTGTGTCGTATGCAGAATAGGTGAACTGGAGGTGTATGAGGGAGCAGTGGGGTGAAGCTGAAAGAAACACAAACACATGTATAAACAGTTGCAATACAACCAGACAGGCCATACTGTAGAACTCAATCCCACAAACAGACGAATATTGAAATGTGCGATACAAATGTATAGATATGTCACCGGCACATACCCACAGATTGGTCCTGATGGAAATGGCCATAACAAATGCAACACACCTGGATGGAACTGGCCATAACAAATGCAACACACCTGGATGCATAATGGACTACCCAGCATCCCCTCCACAGCACACAACCTGCTCCCATACCTGAACGTCCACCAAATCCAGCCGTACTTGGCCTACTGGTGTGGTGCAGCCACAGCTACACATAGTGACCACTACGCATATGTAGTAGGTAGTGTCACCCTAGGCGGTTGTAGGATTGCACATGACCTCAGCACATTTTCATAACTCCAAAACGATGTTCAGTATACCTCTTTATGCGGATCGGTACAATTTTTGGATATCCCTCTAGAATGGAAGACACAAAGTCCAGTCCTGTAGATATATGGATAGAAGTTGGAATGTGCATTAGAGGTGTATGACACTGTCCAGCCCTAAGTGGTCATGCATAACCTACTACCCAGGATCAAACACTTGCCCGTGACGCACGTGTCCCGACACGAATAAGCAGGAATATATTGCACACATTCGCATAGTGGCAAATGGTATAAGGGTGATGAAGGCACTGACGTAAACAGGATAACCCTGATCTACTGTGTGAGGGACACTTAATGTGTGTGTAGGTGTGACCGACCATACCTGTCAAGCTCTGAGAGCAAGATATCTGGACAAAGCCGTGAATAAAAGTATACCTGTCAGCCTCTGAGAGCAAGATATCAGGACAAAGCCATGAATAAAAGTGGGACAAAGGCCCAAAAGTATGGACAATTTGTAAAGAAACTGAGAAAGTTGATAGAATAACAGTTTGTACATTGGCATTAATTTCCTGAAGAGTATGAATTCTGAAACACAAGTGTCTGTCATTATGTTCTGACTTCAGTCTTTAATGACTAGCTACTGATTTGCCAGAAAACAACAGTGTATTACAGAGGTTCGTACATATTTACAGTAACAAACCTTCACATTTGTTTACTGTACCACTGCATACCTGTAGTTAATTCATGTCCAAAATAATAATCCTCGTATGAATGCATACAGGAAATAGTCAAATGTGAATGGGAACACCCCTCACCATGGATTATGTATTGTAACGACCCCCACCCATATTATGTATTGTCAACATAAAAAGCTGCTGACAGGTGCCGAAAGACCTGTGTCTGTAAACACAGGTAAATCTCTATAAAATGGACAAATGCTGTTCATATGTTTCGTCTGACATTTGAACTCTGGCAGGGCAGTTCCATTCACCAACCCATCTACTGGATATTGTGTAAACCATTGAGGGAAGATGTTGGTACTAATATCAGTGTCATGTAAGCGATTATCATGGATGTACATGCGTACGAATAAGATGGTAACCATACCTCTCAACCTTTCAGAATAAGACATCTGGACAAAGGCATATTTAAATAGGTACAAATAGGGACTATGCTAAATATTCCTCTGACAAAGTTAGAACGTTGATAGAATAATGGATAATTCATTAGTTAGAATGTTTTGAGGGTTATTAGTTATAAACTACTAATGTCTGTCATTATTATCTAACCTCACAGTCCTTAATGACCTGGCACTAATCTACCAGAAAGGCAAAATAATAACAAAGAAGGAACAACATTATAAGTCTAAGTTTGGGACATTACCCAGCATGTGTATGGTTGAGAGGTATGAAGGTAACCCTGTCCTAAATAAATGTACAGAACTACTGATATCAGGTGGACAGGTGTGAAGAAAGACAGGATGAAAAATGACAAAACATGTATAAGTCACAAGCATGTATCTCGATAAATGTGAATGAATACTTATGCCCTGTGATAGTCAATGTGGAAGGTTAATAGTGTCCCTCAGGGTGTTATGCAGTGTCCCTGATACAGTGTCTAGTCTCCCACACTCGCATGTGAGTTCTGCCACTGATGGACATCGCAAATACTGGCAAACACATAAGGTAGATGATAGCATAATATGTATTGATTAGCACCTGTTGGCTTTTGTTTGGAACACAACACTCTTGGCGGGTGTGTCCTGCAAAAGGAATGTAATGGCATCTGGTCTGTGATTTCTTCTTGTGTGTAGTGGTGTAATACAATGATATATCTTCTATCAGAAACAGATACATGTGATAGGAAACAGTATTATCAACTATACTACTACAAGAAAACTCGGGAGGTATGAAAAGTGCTGAAGTAGTCAGTTCAGTATTGACCGCAGGTATGTATTGACATGTCAAATGTCACAGCTGTATATATAGTACTTATAGGGCTGTCACCATTATAAATGATGAAGGTGGGAGTTGCTTGGTAGAAATGTCAGACGTAGCAGGTCAAACCATCCTACAGCCATGCATACTCCACAAATAGACATATTAGCAGACAGCAAAGCTTAGGCCAGGGGTCATGGAGCCTTGGCTGGCGTGTACGAGTAGAGGAAGTGTAGAACAAGGCAAGATGTCTGCCGAGCTATTCAGCAATATCCTGTAGGGGCGTGTAAGACAGCCCCTAAACCGAACATTGCACAGACAATGTTAGGATATGCAAATTACCCCATTTGTAGATGAAAGCTATGCAAATGATGTAAATCTGTGATAATGTAACAGTAAGCTGTCCGTGCAAGAGTAGAGTTATGTTCAGAAATGTACTCGGATGTTAACCGAGTTATGTTCTGCAAGTAGCTAAACAGAGCAATGTTAGCTGCAAATAAAGGATGAATTCAGTTGAAGAAGCATGCCAATGGCCAAATATAAGGCCAGTGGCATATTTTTCATTGTAAAGTAATAAAACTCTATTTGTCCTCCCCCGATCTCCGGTGAATAAGCGTAGCGCAGCGGCGCGAAAACGCGCTGCGCTTTTAAAACAAGAGAAATATTTAAAATACACATAGACATTGTAATTATCGTTAACAGTTAGTTCGTCATGCAGGTGAATGGCAAGCTGAAGACAAGATGGCTATGAGTACTGGTTGCTATGTGTGGAAGTGCTCTGTCAGAGATGTAACCAAGCATTAGTAGGCAATCTGATGCAATTGAGGCTGAGGATAGTGAATCACAATTTGTCATGCCATATGGGCCAAGCCACTACAGTGAAGAGTAGGTTAAGGGGACTATCAGAGTAGAAGATAGGTGACATCATGAGTGTGTATGTATAAAACACTGTAATCCTATCGGAGCAATGTGTCACATGCTTGCTGTCAGTTACTCATCAGTGGAAGAGGCATGTTATGATTTATCCTAGGTACAGTCAGGAAACTGACAGTGTATGTCATGGATATCACTGAAGTTTCATGCAAACCTGCTGACAGTGTGTTCACGCCTGTGTGCGCCTGTAAGCCCGAGTAAGCATGTGTGCACGTGTGTCAGCCCGTGTGCGCGCGTTGAAGAACGAGTAAGCTAGTGTAGGCATGTTGAAGCCCGTGTAATGTCATGTAAGCCAGTGTACGCGTTTGTAAGCATGTATAAATCTGTACTACACACATCACACACGTACTGCACACTCTGAAACACATGCTGCCAATACTACACATGTCAGTTAAATGGCACATGGATGGATAATAAATCATCAGAATCAACAGTGCTGTGAACTATACTTCATTGATTGTCATAGCTGCAATGCATCATGCCTGCTTACATACACCCAGAAGGATATCACACTTTGTGTTAACATTTTAACATTAATACAGTGCTATAAAGCCACCCTGAGCATCAGCACCATGTTAGTCTGTTCCTTCATCTATTTTACACATTACAAGTGGTGGCACAGGTGTCATCATATGCACAGGTAATGGTGTTTCTTTTCCAGAGCCTGTCATTGAGCCATCCAAGCAACATGTAAGTATGTGTGTGTGTGTGTGTGTGTGTGTGTGTGTGTGTGAGGGACAACAGTGTTTGCATGGCCCAATGTTGATGCAATGTGTGTGTGTATGTGTTAGCCCTAGCTGTTTGTTTCATGTGTGTGTCTGCATGTACACAGTTTCAGCATGTGTCATGCATATGCAGGAGGTTGTGGGACAATCACAGACCGTACCTTCCAGGCTGTACAGATCACCATTACTGGCCATGGACACCCCTGCATGCATTCAACAATATTCCAGTCCTGCACCTGTCAATGTATACATATACATTCTTGGGATCTGTATCACAACCTGTGGATAAACGGGAGTCAGTAATGTTAACCTGATTTGCATGGTAGTGTCAGGTAATACATAGTCATATGATCCATACTCATCCTCCAAAGTAACAACCACTGCTGACTGTTGCTGAGATGTGCACACGACCGTTTATAGGTGCTGTACTATCATTGTTGTCAATGTCCCTTGTAATACCCAGCAACAGAATAACTGGTCACTACACAACTATAACCCAGGATCACTACACACACAGTATGTGCACTATCACAGAGCCATAATAGATTTACATACATCAAAGGTGTTCATGTACAGATAATGCAGCACATTCAATAGTGCTAACATCCACATACATATAAATATCTATCTACATTACATATATAGAAATAGAAATACACACACACACACACACACACACACACACACACACACACACACACTTGGCAGGGTTGTGATCAGAACACAGACCTAACTACCTTATCACACTACAGCATTACGCATGTACAGAATGCACTACCGTGATTACTAGATCACAGCATTCACACAGGCATATGTCCAGCTTGCTGGCATCAGCATCAATGGCAAAGATGCCGTACGGATTCTACGGAGAGTGAATAGTGTAAAAGCAATGTACTGTTGTCATACAGCAGGAAACTCTCACACACATGTGGCAGAGTTGAGATTAGAACACCAACCTAACTACCTTATCACACTACAGCAATATGCAATTACAGAACGCGCTACCGAGATTACTGAACACAGTACTCCCAGAGGCATACTTTTAGGTGGGTGACATCATCCATAAAGGCAAAGACACTGATAGGGAATGTATGTGGTGTGAGGCATCTAAAAGCATTATTGTGTCCCCAGGCTGCAGGAAACACACACACACACACAGGCACACATGTGGCAGGGCTGAGAGTTGCACATACACCTAACTACCTTAGCACACTACAGCAATATGCATTTATAGAACGCGCTACTGAGATCACTGAGCACAGCACTCCCAGAGGCATACTTCTAGGTGGGTGACATCATCCATAAAGGCAAAGACAACGATAGGGAATGTATGTGGTGTGAGGCATCTAAAAGCATTACCGTGTCCCCAGGCTGCAGGAAACACACACACACACTTGCCAGAGGTGGGAGTTGAACATACACCTAACTACGTTATCACACTACAACAGTACACATTTACAGAACAAGCTACCGTGATTACTGAACACAGCACTCCCAGAGGCATACTTCTAGGTGGGTGACATCATCCGTAAAGGCAAAGACGCCAATAGGAAATGTATGTGGTGTGAGGCGTCTAAAAACATTACCTTGTCCCCAGGCTGTAGGAAACACATACACACAGGCACATATTTGGCAGGGCTGGGAATCGAACATACACCTATCTTATCACACTACAGCAATATGCATTTACAGAACGTGCTACCGAGATTAGTAAATACAGCACTCCCAGAGGCATACTTCTAGGTGGGTGACATCATCCGTAAAGGCAAAGACGCCGATAGGGAATGTATGTGGTGTGAGGCGTCTAAAAGCATTACTGTGTCCTCAGGCAACACACACTTGGCAGGGCTGGGAGTCGAACATAAAGCTAACTACCTTATCACACTACAGCTATATGCATTTATAGAACACGCTACCGAGATTACTGAACACAGCACTCCCAGAGGCATACTTCTATGTGGGTGACATCATACGTAAAGGCAAAGACGCAGATAGGGAATGTATGTGGTGTGAGGGGTCTAAAAGCATTACTGTGTTCCCAGGCTGCAGGAAACACACACAGAAGAACACACTTGGCAGAGCTGGGAGTTGAACATACACCTAATTACCTTATTATATTACAGCAAAACGCATTTACAGAGCGCACCACGGAGATTCCTGAACACAGCACTACCCAGAGGCATACTTCTAGGTGGGTGACATCATCCATAAAGGCAAAGACACCAATAGAGAATGTATGTGGTGTGAGGCGTCTAAAAGCATTATCGTGTCCCCAGGCTGCAGGGAACACACACATACACACTTGGCAGGGCTGGGAGTCGAACATACTCCTAATTACTTTGTTACACTACAGCAATGCACATTTATATAATGCGCTACCGAGATTACTGCACACAGCCCTCCCAGAGGCATACTTCTAGGTGGGTGACATCATCCGTAAAGTCAAAGACACCGATAGGGAATGTATGTGGTGTGAGACGTCTAAAAGCATTACCGTATCACCAGGCTGCAGGAAGCACACACATACACACTTGGCAGGGCTGGGAGTCAAACATACACCGAACTACCTTATCACACTACAGCAATACGCATTTACAGAACGCGCTACCGAGATTACTGATATAGCACTCCCAGAGGCATACTTCTAGGTGGGTGACATCATCCATAAAGGGAAAGACGCCGATAGGGAATGTATGTGGTGTGCGGCCTCTAAAAGCATTACTGTGTCCCCAGGCTACACACACAGGCACGGCTGGGAGTCGAACATACACCTAACTACCTTATCACACTACAGCTATATGCATTTACAGAACGCGCTGCTGAGATTACTGAACGCAACACTCCCAGAGGCATACTTCTAGGTGGGTGACATCATCCGTAAAGGCAAAGATGCCGATAGGGAATGTATGTGGTGTGAGGCGTCTAAAAGCATTATCGTGTCCCCAGGCTGCAGGAAACACACACGTGGCAGGGCTGGGAGTCAAACATACACCTAACTGCCTTATCACATTACAGCAATACGCATTTACAGAACGCGCTACCGAGACTACTGAACACAGCACTCCCAGAGGCATACTTCTAGGTGGGTGGCATCATCCGTAAAGGCAAAGACGCCAATAGGAAATGTATGTGGTGTGAGGCATCAAAAATCATTACTGTGTCCCCAGGCTGCAGAAAACACATACACACACACTTAGCAGGGCTGGGAGTCAAACATACACCTAACTACCTTATCACACTACAGCAATACGCATTTACAGAATGCACTACCGACATTACTGAACACAGCACTCCCAGAGGCATACTTCTAGGTGGGTGACATCATCCGTAAAGGCAAAGACGCCGATACGGAATGTATGTGGTGTGAGGCATCAAAAATCATTACTGTGTCCCCAGGCTGCAGAAAACACATACACACTTAGCAGGGCTGGGAGTCAAACATACACCTAACTACCTTATCACACTACAGCAATACGCATTTACAGAATGCACTACCGACATTACTGAACACAGCACTCCCAGAGGCATACTTCAAGGTGGGTGACATCTTCCACAAATGCAAGGACGCTGATAGGGAATGTATAGAGAGTGAGCAGTCTGAAAGCATATTACTGTCCCAAGGTAGACGTAGACAAACACACGGCAGTCGTGTGATCGGCGCAACTAAATATCTACGAAGCACGACAACAACACTACATAGATACGGGACGCGCCACAGACAGTACACCCTGCAAGACGGTCAGCCAGTGTGTTCAATGTAGGCATCCATTGTGATGTTGAAAATGGAAATCTGTTGCCTGGATGTCCACCATCACTATACAGGATGTCAATGGCCATGCCCATACACAGAGGCACAAGGTGTCACTGGCCATGCCCACACGCTTAGTATCATCGTCCATTTGGAATGCACCACGTGTCCATCTACACAACGGTGTACTGGGCATGCTCACACACAGCCATTGCAAAGGGCCGTCTTGCATGCACACGGATTCTAAATACGTAAGGGCACAGTTTGGAATGTACTGCGTGTCCAACTACACAATGGCGTACTGGGCATGCTCACACAGCAGTTGCAGAGGGTCGTCTTGCATGCACACAGATTCTAAACACGTAAGGGCACAGTTTGGAATGTACTGTGTGTCCAACTACACAACGGCGTACTGGGCATGCTCACACTCTTAGCAGTTGCAAAGGGCCGTCTAGCATGCCCACGGATACTAAACATGGAAGGGCACAGTATGGTATTACTGTCCCCATGTCCATGATGGCCACTCACATGTATTGACCAGTACACACTCAGGAGCCATCACAGATGTCTCAGGTGCAGATCACAGAGGTACACACCGCAATCTACATTGTAGCCCTCAGACACCACCATATCGTTGGACCAGTAATACATCAACACAACACCGTGTAACACATGACCAGTGGACTGTACATAGGTGTACAGCAACTGTGCAGACTACACATGTACCGACAGGGTTCCATCATGTGTTATGCATTGCAATGATACCACTGTACATAACCAAATTGGCACTACACATAACTGGGGCCCTGGGTCTTACACAGCTGTGACAGATGACTGTCGCTGTACACCAACAAACACACATGTACGGATATGTCATACATGTAATTGCAGTGGATATAAGCATGGACCACACACACAACACATATGTACATAGCAAAGCTTTTGCTGTCCTCCATGCAGACAAGTGGCTACAGCAATCATACGCATGCAAATGGGAGGTGAGTCCATGGCTGTTGAATGCCAACAGTACATGAGGTAGCAATGTTGACAGAGGACACATTCCCTCTGTGCTAGTTACCCATGACACCCAACATATCATACAACAGTACATGTGTTATATATGTCAACACACATGTTCACCGATTGCAATGCATACAAACATGCCTACATGAAAGGCATGTAGGACCAACACACATGTACAAACTGTAGTGTGCATGCAGCCACCATGCATGTGCAGTAGCTGATGTAAGTAACTCATCTGTGCCATACTACAACATGCAGTTGCAATGCAGCCCCATCATTGACACCTGTATATGGTGACATACTGACAGTACGGTAGGATGTACATCAGGTATGGATGGATGTGTGGATGTAAAGTGGTGATCTAGCTGTGTAGATGGATGTTTGCCGGGTACGGCTCACAGGTGTGTCACATGCCATCATACCATTACATGTGCAAACAGTACGCTATGTTACTGTTACCTGATGGTGAAGACATAATATCTACACAGCGGTCAGGTGTTACCGACTGTACGTCACCCAGCACCTGTAACACTTGCATCCTCCCGTGTACATATAGCAGCACAATTGCCAGACATAGTGTTGGTACACATAATGCGGCCAATACTGCTGCATGTCTGTCAGACGTATCATCATATAGCAGGTGTATCATTCACAGTACTGCCATGTGTGTTTGCATGTGTGACCATATATGCCACATATGGTGGGGAATACATCCCAATTGTGACACACCCCTGTACACTGTTGTAGACATCTGTACATACTGCAGTGTGGAAAGCATGATGTAGGCAGGTATGGTGTGTGTATCGCACACATCAGCTATCTGTATGTGTATGACAGTTGGTCTCCACAGTGTGTGTGTGTGTGTGTGTGTGTGTGTGTGTGTGTGTGTGTGTGTGTGTGTGTGTGTGTGTGTGTGTGTGTGTGTGTGTGTGTGTGTGTGTGTGTGTGTGTGTGTGTGTGTGTGTGTGTGTGTGTGTGTGTCTGTATGTATGGCTGTCTAGTGCATGGAGTGTGGATGTATGCTACCATACGGAACACACAGGATCCCAAACCGTCATGGTGATGCACTCAACTACCCTGCTGATGCCATCAGTCTCAGCAGTACTGGCTACCTGTACATGTCCCATCTCTGTGTCACGTTGTGTGGGTGCACAGTACTGTGAGGGTGATGACCACATAGGCAAGTGTCCTCAACTCAACACTATGGGGTGTGCGTTATAGTGTTGTTGACCCCGTGAGTGTTGGCATGTTACTGTACTGTGACAGGGTATTACTGCTACACAGTGAGGCCTCATGCTATCAAGTGACCTTTAATGTTATCATTGTCCAGACAGCTGTGTACAACCCCTGTACCATGTCAACATACCTGTGATGTGACCTGGTATGGATGTCACGTCTCTAGCCACTGTAGCCTATTAAACTGCACACAGGCTGCTGGATCAGTATATGTGTGGATATCTGTGGTATGTTAGACTTTCCAGCTGTCCGGTTGAGGCAACGTATAGCATGCAGAGATTGCCATACGTGCCTGTGAGTACTCCACAGTTACACATGGGAGACTGCAGACGCTGCTACCTGTAGACACATGCAAGTAGAACATAAGGAGGGAACCTGGGCATCATTACCAACATGCTGTTACTGTTGTTACCGAGACACATACTGTGAACATATAACAATGCATGCTACACCTGTACTACATGGTTGTGCACATATAACAATGCATGTTACACCTGTACTACATGGTATGTCTGGTGCGTGTCAGCAGTACACAACCAATGTAATATACACGTCTCTCACCATTCTTACACATCTAACATAATATACACTTCCCTCACTAGTCATACACAACTAATGTAATATACACATATCACTATTCTGTTCACCCTGTGCATCAGACCATTTGAGCATGTCCCTGCACCAATGGTGTGGATGAGAGAGATGCGGCACAGGCTCCATCATATGCACAGGGTGATAATGTGTGCCAGGGGCATACGCTGCACCAATGGGTGACATCATGTGTGTGGGCATAGGCCGGTGATATGATTGGACATGTCTGTTCAGTATGCATGTGGGTGTTGTGGTGCCCTACAGATGTGTTTGCTGTGTGCGTGTATGTGTGCACACAGTTCTGCCTTTTGTGAGGCCTACACAGAGGAATTATTGACAGCTCCAGATTGTACAGACCAGGTTGTACAGCTCACCATGTCTGGGCACGGCCACGTGACCTGTGCCTGCCAGGGGTTGCATGGGCACCACCAGGCAGAGGTACAGATTGGCTACTGTCCGATGACACATGTCCACTGGAACCGTGTCCCCACAGGGAACATCCAGGGCCACGTCCATGTGGCCTGCTGCATCCTGGTGTGGACAGCGCAGCACCAGCTGCACTGCTACTGCTACCGGCACTATGGGAGTGGGCATGTGAGGTGGCACGCTCACGTCGACCTGCACTAGGTGGTGCAGCTGGCCTACATCTACGTGGCCTACACTTCACTCCTACCAGATGTTCCAGCACAGACAGCTCACGCTCGTGGATTGCCATGCCACGGTCAAGGATTCCGACTATGTCACCCAATCGCCTGTCCAGAACATCAGCGATCTGCTGTTGAGCATTTGCCAATGCCTGGATGTTGTCATTTAGGGTATGGATAGCAGCCCTCTGCAGCCTCTGCCCTTTTCTGTTCTGCCATTCAGCATGTGCCTGTGCCACCATTACAGTCTGGAACATGCGTCTGGTGATACCACTGCTGCGCTCTGTCCTGCAGGTGCATGTCTGCCAGAGGTCCTCCTACGAGCAGCACCGGCCACATGCCTGTGTGGCACATCTGCAGATATTACACTGACACCATGGTGTGGAGACACACCATCTGTAGCCACCACACTTTCCTGTTCCACACTAACAGATGCTGACTGTCCTTCCTCTATGGCCACTGGTGATGCGGTATGTGTTGGCAGCAGAACTGTGTGCGGGGAGAAGGAGGACTTAGCTGGGATGGCAACCATTGGCACAGATTCAGCCCCTGACAACCCTGCCTGTACCTCATGCATATGTTCATCACTGCTAGAATCTGTGGGGACACTAACATCAGATGGACCACAGGATGGTAACGCACCTACATCACCAGTGAATGCAATGAAAGACTCTAAATTACAATAGACACAGACACACACACACACAAAGACACACACAGACACACGCGCACACACACACACACACACACACACACACACACACACACACACACACACACACAGACACAGACACACATACCATGCATGTGATTTGACAGACGGCATGCAGCATGCCTGTGATACAGCTGATGGCATGCAGCTCAGACATTAATAGTGTTAGTAAGCATACCCCCTGGGGTGCACAATACAGCATGCAGGTGTCATATCAGTAGTCATGCAGTTCACACAATCATGGTAGTATGCATGCATCCCCGTGATACACCATGTGGACCAGAACAGGATAACAGTACACATGGCTGACGTGACCTTGACATGTAGTCTGCTGACGTGTGCATTAACATGCATACATGTCTGACACAGTCATGTCCTGACATGTACAGCGTCGTAATGGCTATCACATTGCGGTGTTGTCTGTATGCCCTACAGATAGAATGCATGTTTAGCAAATGTGCACGTGCATGGAAGGATAGTGTGATCCATCTACATTGCTCTACAGTGTGAAGTACAGACACTGTGCCATTGCATGGCACCATGAGGCATCTATATTGCTATAAAGTGCATCATATGCACACATTGCATAGCCATAACTGCATGCATACCCATGACATAACTGTGGATTGTGACCCACGATGCTGAGGTGTGTACACATCAAACCATGCTGTGTCATGTGACAGGTCACTGGTGGACCTACAGATGACACCCCTGCACAACAACTACAGAGTCTTAGCTGACTCGCAACCATGTCCACACATAGCGGACTTGCCAATTCACCATGTCCAACATGACATTGCTGTACCACACACATGAGGTGCACAGCTAATGGTGATGTCCTACAGCAGCAAGGGAAATGTACAGTATCTGTGGCCTGATGTGGTGTCAATGTCTGTGGCAGTTGTAGAGGTGACTACTGTCATGCTATGACACAGGCGTGATGTTCAACACATCTTATATGGCAGACATCAGTGACACCGCCACTGGCTGTGCACAGGCTGTTAGGATGTCCAGTGTACCACATCAACTGTATAATCAGTCAACTAAGGCTATAATTGGACCATGTGTGGACAATGTGAAACAGGGTGTATACACATCACATCTACTGTGTGGCTACGTATCTCTGGCCATCCCCCATGGCCATGTGAGCACGTGTTGGACAAATGTGTGTGATGGCCATCTATCACACATTTCTGTGTTGTTCCATATGACATACACCCATAGATGTCAGATATGTCACCATGCAAAGGGCAATGCAGACAACAGGTTGTATGTGGGGTATGGGTTATGGGATAGAGTGACATTATTGCAGCCAATACAGTACGTGTCTGGGACATGTCAGATGGCACATCACAATGTGTGCACCCATTGCAGGGGCATATGACACAATGGTGACTCCTGTGGGCTGCCCATATCACAGCCCACTCTGTGGTACTGTTTGTGTACCACACGTGTTGTTCTAATGTATAGTACATATGCTTCCACTGTAGAACACCTCCACTGTTGTATGCACAGCTGACCACACATGTAGCAATGACAAATACTCTGGTTTCATGTCGGTGTATCATTACATTTATATATATTGCACATGGGTGGCCTGTGTGAATGATGGGTGACACAACCTGTATATCGTGAATGGAACGAACATCAAGTGTACACGTGTTAACTGGCCACATGGCGAATAGATCTATGCTTTTACATGCCTGATACTGATGACAGTCTCACCTGCAATGGACTCATGTCTGTGCGGCACACCAGAGGTACCTGTATAGGGGTGATACAGCAATATGAACATTATCCATGACTGTATGACAGCCACAGGGTGCACTGTCCATGTTAACACATTCACCTGTTCAATAGCATATAGTATGCACATGTGTGCATACACAGGGTAGCATCTTGTAGTATGCAGCATGTGTGTCCGCATACCATGCATATGTTGTTATATTACATAATGTGCAGTGACACATGCACGTAAATGGGATATAGTAGCCATATGTGCAGTGCTGACTTACCAGGAAACTCCAGGCTCATTGGTTGGGAGACATCCACCTCCACGATGGCAGATAGTGTTTGTGGATGCTGTTCTGAGGGTGTCCCCAGACTGGCCAGTAACTCCTCAGTTTGTGTGAGTGGGGGCTCGGTTGGTGGCCCACCACCTGTTCCACCTTGTTCCCTGGCGATTGCAGTGGCACACTGTTTTGCATGCCGTATCAGGTCCATGCAGTATCTGCGCACCTGCTGGTAGGAGCGGTTAGGCCACCCACATCGTTCACCCTCCTGCGCCGATCCTGCCACAGGTCTTCCCACTGCTGGGCATGCTGTGGCACATGGCTGAACAACACCTCATAGTTCTCATGGAGGTACGGGATGAGGACATCATCCTCCTGGCGGCGGTAGGCTGGAAGGCGTGTAGGAGGCATTATCTGTAAGACATAATGATGGTGAAAGGTCACAGTTTCAGAGATGTGCAGAGATACAGCTGCCCATACATTTCTATGACATCTAGTACATCTGCACAGTTATCTTTGCAAATCACCATGACACTGACACGACTGACGTGTTTGTGTCACACACATGTATTACCCGTTATGCATTGGAGATCATCACCATATATGTGTGTCACCTCATTACAGTGTTCATACTCCATGTGAATGCTGTATTGATGTGGGCATGTCTGTTTGCCTGCACTGGTGTTCTTACCTATCTGCACATGCCTGGATATGTCCAAGGTATTGAAGTTGACCTTGATGCTGTGTATATGTCACATATCAACACAGACACAGCCTTAATGAACTTGAGCAGTGACAATGCACACATACACATGGAAACCTGTACATGCATGTGTTTTGCCATATACACCCACACAGCACTGTACAGCTGTTCAACATCCTGCCACGGATCGCCTGTGTTGCACATGTGATAGACATGGGACAATGACTAGTCCGACATCATTTGCAGGGATGGTTATCAACCATAACATGTATGAGCAAGGTTTCCTAGCTGTAACCGACAGCCATTATGCCACCGCGAGGTGCATCAGTGTCACATTACTGATCCAGACAGTTGATTCTACATCTAC
The DNA here is from genome assembly GCF_019279795.1 of Protopterus annectens. Lineage (NCBI taxonomy): Eukaryota > Metazoa > Chordata > Ceratodontiformes > Protopteridae > Protopterus > Protopterus annectens. The sequence continues at coordinate 980,094,353 of NC_056731.1, forward strand.
CATGTGGCCATCACACCATGTATGACTGGGATGAAATGTGCAGCTTTGATGGACAGGGTTGCATGGTATAGTGGGAGTATGTCACATGTATGGCACAGGGATCTGTCTAGCATGTGGCGATTCTAGTATTAGTATGGTGGCTGTCCATGTCATATGTCTTTCAGATCAGGATATGGACATGTAGTATATCGAGCATCATGGTACATCAAATGTCTTTATGCAAGGTAGACAGCATGCTGCATAGAGGAGGTGAGGATTGTGAAGGCTGGTATCGCCCATCCACGCATGGCCATCACCCCTTAAAGATGATATGTGATCCAATATTGGTCACCCCAGTGCTGTATATGCCTGTCCAATGATCTCCATGCTCATGGATGGCACCCTGTCATGACATGGGTACCTCGTGTGACTACCTACGGGGCCTGGAGATGTCATCAAGTCAGGGAGGTGTACTGCACAGCACCATCCCTTACACAGTGTCTATAATGTTGACCACAGCCTAGGTGTTAGTTAATGGGTACAGGGATGTTCACATAGTGGTGACAATGCTGATATCATCCATCAGACTGTGCACATATGTCACACACCTCACCCACACAGCCCATTCTGTATGTTGTTCACAACACTGACACAGCTATTGCTCATAAGTCATGGCCATTCACATCCTTATATACACAGATGCCTAACATTTGTCTGTGTGGTATGGGCTACAATGAGGGTGGAGTACAACACATTAACCCTGTTCTACTGTAGCTGGCACTGGTGTGATATGCACATGTCACTCTGGCACCTTTTGTAGTTGTGAGTCTGTCAACAGGCCACTGGTAGAATATTCCTGTGACATACAAAGGTATTTGTAATCAAACATCCGTACTGTCTTGTACATCTGTACTGCTAACATCTACAGTGATAATGGTTCATGGACATGCACACCATACTCAGCAGGGTTATAGTGCGGTGCCACCCATTATGACTGTTGTCACCACTTGTGGGTTGATATTATCCAACACCCTATCTGTACTGTAAGGTAATGCTAGGCACTTGTTCAGAACTTGTGAGCATGTCATGAGCTACTGATTTCTATAGCACCCATTCCACACCATTTCCCACAGGTACACTGGCTGTCCTAAAATTTCCAGTTTGCTTACGGTACAACAGCTGTTGTACAGACGTAACTCACATATCCTGTGAGACATGGTTGTATGTACAGGCATGTCCAACTGTCACGTACCAGTGCTATTGCCTGTCTATATGATGGATATGTCGTACATGTGGCAATATTGCAATTGTCTCATGTACACATTAAATGCTCGCCTCCCAACATATGACACTACAGCCTGTGGGGGATGCACTTATGCAGCCCTGCTGGGGGTAATGCTGTCACCAACCCTGACTGCACCTGACAGTCATGCTGGGATGTGTAACATTCACAACACACCCCACACATCACATAGTCTCACATGATCTCCACCACAGGCCACACATACGAGGACAACTCGTGCAGTACCTCTCCATACTCTGTGTAGGCACCAGAGGCAGCCCCCATCACAGAACACAACATCACCAACTTATAGCCCACAGACTCATGTGTGCCCATCGCATACAGCCAATAAGGTGTTATAACATACAGAACACACCAGACATAGGTGACTCTGTAGGCGGTCACACTGCAGTTCTAGTAACCCAACTTCGAAAACTAGAATAATCCACAGAGGCTGAGGCTCTCCAAAAGGTACTTTATTACAACAAAGATCCACAGGAACTCCACCACAACTGACCTAGGTTTCATCCAAATGACTTCATCAGAGTGTGATGGAATATATATATACACACCCACATAATTAATTAAAATTGAAACAATTAATCAGTTGCCCGATCAATAAGAAAAAAACCTACATAAACACATATACACATAGTTAAAAAATCTACATTTTGTCAGAAAATAAAAGTAAAAATAATGAATGCATACCCAATAAAAACCAATATAAGGTTGCTGGTCTACTAAAATTGTGTATATGACACAATGTATGCATTTAAAAAACAAAAAAAAATATATATATAATAATAATAATAATGATGGTAACTTGTAAATGTCTATTCACTTTAAAATTAGCATCAACCTGTCAATTGTCTAAGCTTTAATAAGGGCTTTAGAGAAATGAATTCATTCAACCCAGGGTAGTAATAAGCATGTAATCTAAGTTGCCATTTCAATTCGCAGACATCAAGATGGCAATCAGTAACTCTACCCTGTTTGTCCTTGACCAGTTGCTGAATAACAAAAAACTTGAAAAAATGGTTGTTGTGGGCCATAACATGCCTAGCTAATGCATTGGTGACCTTCTGATGTCTTATATCCAACAAATGTTCATTAATTCTCTCCCTGAACTGTCTGCACGTTTTTCCTATGTAAAATGCCATACACAACTGGCATTTGGCAGCATAAATTACATTTGTAGAGTAACAATCGAAATGCCCCTTAAACTCGATGTATTTATAATTAATCATACAGTCCTTCCCTGTTGTTAAAATGTGTTTGCATGTCGAGCATCTCCCACATTTATAATTACCCAAATTTTTGTTGGAAAGGTTAATATCTGACCTAGCACTATTTTCAAAAATATCCTTCATAGACTTGTCCTTCCTAAAAATAAACTTAAGTTTACGCTTGGCTAGTTCTGAAAACTCATTAAGTTTAGAAAAAGCTGCCCGATTCTTCTCAATCAACTTCATGATGTACTCAGTGTCAGCATTATAAGTCAAAACGCACAAAAAGTGTTCTTTGAATTGTATATTGTTAGTCCCAAGTTCACATGTACCAGTAAAGAGATCATTCTTATTTTTCAGGATGGGTACATAAAAACCTCCATCCCTTTTAAATTGAACCTCGTTTCTGATCTCGTCACATAAATATTTGGGATATCCCCTATTCAAAAATAATTGGGTCATAAAGTTTAATACTACCTGGAAGTCCACCTCCTCGCTGACCATACGGGCTGCTCTAACCATTTGCCCCTTAATGATGGCTTTCTTTTGATGGTCAGGATGCAAGCTGTCAAAATGTAGGTAAGAATTCGTTTATGTATGCATTCATTATTTTTACTTTTATTTTCTGCCAAAATGTAGATTTTTTAACTATGTGTATATGTGTTTTTGTAGGTTTTTTTCTTATTGATTGGGCAACTGATTAATTGTTTCAATTTTAATTAATTATGTGGGTGTGTATATATATTCCATCACACTCTGATGAAGTCATTTGGACGAAACCTAGGTCAGTTGTGGTGGAGTTCCTGTGGATCTTTGTTGTAATAAAGTACCTTTTGGAGAGCCTCAGCCTCTGTGGATTACACTGCAGTTCTACACAGCAGGCTACACAAGACGATAGTCGCTTACATCTTGCTGTCGGGTAACTGATTCTGCAACATAACCTATGCACCCATGCCACACCTCCACAGGTACGATGTGACTGTCATTCTCCATGTTAGTGTGACTGCCCTGAGATGCTACTTCACAGACTACGTGTGCAGGGACATGCAATAGCTCACCAGTCTTGTAGCCCTGAAGGTGTGGGCCAAGCCCTCGGGAGCATTATGCATTCATCTGGACCCGATACCACTGTACAATGACTGACTGTGTCACTTCAACAGTTGCGTATGCTTCTGCTGTCATCCCACAGGCATCTGGTATCTGTCCACTTTGATTGACCTGGTCAAACACAATGCTTTGGCAAAGATGACCTGCACCTGTCAGCCCTGGGAGTACAGATTGCATGTGAGGCTCTTGCTGCTTTTATACTGCCTGTCTTGCACAGTTTCCAATAACAGTCACCGGTGGAACAGGAACTGGCAAGCAAGACATGGGGTCATGTGACACAATGCTTGCATCTTCCTCTGTGACGCATGCAGGCAAGGCACACCTTATAATGCACCACTCCAATATCTCTGCAGTGACTGGGACCTGCCTCTAGGCTCTGCAGACCACACCTGCAATGACAGGTTATAGACAGACCATACCTTTCAGGCACATTCCTGGACCGGCACACCCACAGCTGAGGTGTTCCCATATCCCACTATGTTGTACACACATCCTGGCTAGTTACTTAGCACAATGCTTCACAGGTGCTCCACGTGCAACTAACTGTGTCTGGAACCGCTATACACATTGTAACCAGCTACAGATTCAACAACACACCCCACGGTTACCAGACTGCATTTGTTGGTGTACTGGACAGTAGGGCTCAGACAGCTACTACTGATGTATTACTGACACTACCCCACACATAACTGGGATAGCCACACATGTACCGACACATCCGTGAGTCATAACATCCACTCGGCAGGATCAACCTATACACACCACCTCCAAGACCAACATTATCCTTGACATGAACACTACCAACATGTGACTGGTGTTCCACACCTGGGGTTATCCCCTCATTGGTGGATTCCGAACATATGCTAATCACCCTTGTTAGCCACATCCCGGAACCACACCCTTCACGGCATACACATTACATGCTTACTACAACTCCTACTACAGACATCTTATGACAGCGGTTGTTGACGTCATGAGATCCGTGCAGATGGACAATGCACATACAAATGCTGAAACATACCCCAGTGCACTGCATTACCACATACACGACTGCATGGATCATGCTATTCCACACAGAGCCATGATGGTACACACCAGATAACAGATGCCACTCTGGTGGTCATGTTCCATGGACATAATGTACAACAACAGGTGGAGGCTGTTGCACAGTGGTGTACAATCCCATGGGTGGAGTAGCTCACTGGTCAGCCTCGGTAGGGCCATGGGATCCCTCATCGCATACTCCAAGACTAGCTACGTAAACATTACTTCGACACATTCAGGGGTGTACCACAAGGCATTATGGTGGTATGTCAGTAGTCAATGGCAATACCCACATCTGCTCTCACATACAACAGTCACTCAGGATCATTACAGACCCAGGTGATGTAGGCAACATGCTGGCAGATGGATTCAATGCTAACTTTACACCATCACACTTACTACAGGGCCACAATCCATGCAGGAACATTGCTGTGTCCCTGCGGTCACACCAACACAGTACTAACCTGTACTCTATATGTCATGGGACACTGGCCCCATGTCACCTTCCAAAGTCCCAGTCTGTGATGTCCACAAACCTCTGAATGACATGTCTTCCCACTAGGGCACCATATTCAGTAATAGCCTTGTATCAGCCATTGTGGCCCCTGAATGGCACACAGCAACAGTTATCACACTCCACACAGGTGGCGTCACAATGCACATGTGGGACTATAGTCCTACACACCTGACTAGACTGTTCTGCAAGACTATGGGGCACATCATCATGGACGTCATTCACAGAGACATTGTTGGGCTTCGGTCCTGTGATGCCACCCGGGTTGGACTTGTTAGGTCCAGAGCATGGCCCCTACACCTGGTGGACTCCTTTCATACAGTTACCAGGGTAGTTGATGGTGGTACTGGGGTCCACACATCATACATTGTCCTCTCATTGCCTTATGGCACCGTTCTCCATTCTGGTATTGACAACATACACATCCACCCGCACATCGTACCCTATGTCTCAGGATGTTATGCAGCGTGGCTCATGGACAGGGCACACACAATGAGGGTAGCATACCATAGTACCTACTGCATTTCAGTTACACTTGGCATACCACAGTCCTCAGTCATAGGGCCCCTCATGTTCAGTATATGCTTCCCTGAGGTACAGGCTAGCATAGAGGGACTTGCCCTGCCTAGCTTTACAAACCCCTGCATACAAAGGACCATGATTGATCCACCAGCTGATACTGACTCTATCCATACAGGTGTCACTGTGACAGATACCTGATATGAATATCATGGCGTCAAGCTGCATGAACATCACTTTTGCATTACACCATTCACCAACTGACTATCACATAGGTGGTAGTCCCCTACATACATGTCACATTGTACATGTTCGTAGTACACACGTATGTCATACCCACTCCTGTGGTTACCATATTGCCACTATGGTGTGGATATCCTTCTACGTGGCCACACTTATCTGTACTGTGTGTGTAGCTGGTACATAGTCACCCATTGTACTTCCGAACCCAAGACTTCTACACACATTCAAGGGTACATCACCCCATTTAGGGTATACCTTATACAACAGCTACAGCTTTACATACCACAACATTAACACGCCTTAACGTTTATTGAGCTCAGACAGTTGAAGTATGCGGCTGAACTACAGACACCACATCTGTACACATTTGCATACTAGATACTCAGGGGTGATCTTTGCTGAACAGACAGGGCCCATGTCCACAACAATATTAATGGATATACTTCACATACGTGACATAAGCAAAAGCCACTGTGAGCAACATGCCCATGGATATGTGCACACACGCAACGATGAGTGGGATGTGCTTCAGGGTTACATTCCCAAACCAGACACTCACCATGCTTTGGAACATGAGTCCTATGTACATCACATAGGGACACTCAGTAGTACTGTTCATGTGATACCTCCCTTGGTGGTTGGGAGACACATGTATGCCAGGTATCACTGCAGTGGCTGTACTGTGCAGAGGTGCAGGTAACACATGGCTCTGCTGTTCACAGGACACTACCCTAGAGAGGTGCCACTGGTATGAACATTGTAGTTGTGCTTACACATACACTTGCCAGACTGCATAGTACTCCACTATGAACCTGTGAAGCTATTACATGTCCTTTGTGCATGGTTATTTGGTAGCCCTTCCATTTATATTAGCTATCATTCTATTACAATGTCCTGTGCCTACAAGCCATATGTATCCTTTTATTGTACATGCCAATAGACGATACCTTTGGTATGCCTGATATGCCTGTTATGCTGTGTAGAATATCTGACATATCTACCTACAATACTATACATTACACATATTTTACATAGTATCTCATAATGCAAAGCATACTTGCACAGCGGGACCACCTTACACATGTCATTGTCGTTATATGCCCATACACATGCCTACTGTGACAGTATATCAACATATACTATCCCCTGCTATGGCACGTACTTGTTGGACATACCCTACCACTGATGGCGGGTGGTATGGAATTCTTCTGTTTAAAGCACTCATGTAGCATCCCCTTGTGGTGTCTGTGACGTGTACCTTTTGGCCCACTGCTGGACGCACAGTTTCTACAAGCGTTCGTATGCTCAGCAAGACATCACTACATAAATACCTTTTCCCACTTTATGCATTGAGTACACTTTTAATTAATGCAAACCAGGCTATACATACAGTAAATAATTAATACAAAACATGCTATACATAAACTTACATACCGAGTGTTCTACATACCTTGTTATCATTCCGGACTTTCGTCTCTATCTCACTCATACTGCTTATCTCTCTCACACTGCTTAAACAGGTATATGGTATGAGCATACGGTTTGAATGTCTGGCAAGTCATCCTTATATACGTCGATACCTGTAACATGTGGTTTCCTGCCGCCAATTGGTGTTCCTGAGTGACTAATTACTTGCACATCAGCTGTGCAGCTACTCCATTCACCAAATATGCGGCAACAGCGGGGTATAATTGAATTCTCCACTTGGGCATTGCCCATTTGCCCTACCTTTGGGGAGACAGCCTGTATTGTGTTTTGTTGTGTGTAATTGCTACTGCTATGTGTAGAGACAAGTATACTTTGGATTCATGTCCCCCGTGGATTGTGTGTGACAGCTAGAGTATGTAGTTCAACATGTGGGTGTACCTGTCATCCCAACCATCTGATAACGGACTATTGCAAACAAAACCTGTAACATCACCGTTTGTTCCATTATACAATGGCTACAATTATGCATGGCGCCTTTAATTGTGTCTCTCACAAGGTATGTTGGCAGTTCTGCAGATGTAATTGACTGACTGGATGTTTGTGCTGTTATTACAGTCTGTATTGCTATAGATTTTAATGTGGGCGATGTCGGTGGGTGTACGTAGCATATACAGGTGTGTGGGGCTTGCATTTCTACATATTCCATATATATGTGTGTGGGCTCCGTCCATAATTAAAGAGCTATCAGTTAGTAAACTTATGTTACGGGATTTTACATTGGGCCGTTGTTAATTGGTTTCTATATAGTATGCAGGTAAGGTTGATACTTCCATACATCCGGAATTGCAGCGATATGTAAAGGGATATGTCTAAAAGACAGATATCCCGTATATTTCTGTCCCAGATATTTGCAGTCATTGTGGTTGTGTTGGTAACAGAACCTCTTTGCCATGGGTTGCCACCTTTTCATATGGCCATTGTTGGACACTTGCGGGACACACAGCAGTGTTTACAGGCTGACACATAGCCACGGTCAGTGCACAGGATAGCACAAACTTTTATCCTCAATGCATACCTATTGTTGTGGGACTTTGGCTACTTATCATATTGCATGTAACATTTACGTTTCTTACATACAGGCATAACTATTTAATGCAACTATTAAATGATATATGGGACATATTAATGTCCTACAATTTCGGACATTTGCCCTTTGTTATGTTTTATGTCAGGACACACCTGCCAAGGGAGGGGCTGTCCCTCCTTATGTGGGATAGGTGGTAACCGTATGCCTACGGCTAGCTATACCCACACCTACCGTAATGATCTACCTCCGAGTTGGCACTAAAAGACAAACAATGCGGACACACACACACGCACATTACAGTCACATGGAGATGCACATGGCACCCTCAACACACACATACACAGACTACAGCACTCACAAACACAGTTGAACACAGTACCTCCTTGGACAGCAACACCGGCAGCGGTAACTACATGTCCCTTCATATTGTCATACTATTACTCGCAGTTGTACTGTTCCGATACTGTGTTCTTTCAGTCTTTCAGCCTCATGGTTATGCGTGTCAGTATGTTACACATCCCATAGTTGGCGGTATCCTATTTATTTGTACCTCCAAGGTGTTATGAATGTCGTTGACCTATCTATATATATTTTCAGATATTGTTGAATCCGTATATATCAACATATATCACTCTATTGCCCTTTCTATCTGTATTATATATATGTATATATGTGTACATACATACATATGAGCATGGCACATACTATGACGATGTGGGCACACATGCCTGGAGAGTACTGCAAGGCTCCATCAGATGTGTCCAAGCACCGGAACCATGATTTCAGCATCCTGAACACACACTCTATGAAGATTCTGGCTTCTGTGTGTGCCTCATTATGGCATTCTTGCATGGATGTGTGTGTATTTCTGATGGGAGTCATCATCCACGGCTCCAGTGCATAGCCAGCATCCCCCACAAGGTGGCCATGTGGGATGTCCCCCCTGACAAATACCTGATACAGCTGTGAGGCATGCCAGATATGGGAGTCATGGTAGCTTCCAGGGCTGCCAGCACACACATTCATGATAATGCCCTGGCCATTGCACATGATCTGGCAGTTGATGGAGTGGAATCCCTTGTGGTTTATGTAGTGGCTACCATGCTCACCGAGTTGTGACTTGATTTGTATGTGCGTGCAGTCTATTGCACCCAGTACCTCCAGGCAGTGTGCCACATGGTGGAAGTGACGCATATTGCTGGCCAACTCCTCCTGAGTTCGAGGGAAGTATATATGCTCATTGGCATGTGGTAAAATGGCATCCAGGAACTGGTGTAGTACCCTGGATGCCGATGCCTGTGAGATCCCCATTATATCTCCAGTTGACCTTTGAAAGGTACCTGTGGCTAGTATTCGCAAGCTTACACATACCTTCGTGTCCACTGGGATGGGTTCCCCTCTGTTGTTTCTGGTTCTCAGGCATGGCCAGCACAGCTCAACTATTTGCTGTAAAATGTCCCTGTCCACCCTGTAATGCTCTACTATCTCCAGATCATGTAGCCCCTGGTAGGTTACCCTTGGTCTGAACAGTCTTCTCCTCCTCCAGGGCCTGCGGTGGTTGTTGGCATCCTCCTCCACAACACCATCAGTCTCTAACACATGCTGATGAATCACAGCTATGGCAGCTCCCAACATGTACATTTTAAAAGTTCCCCGTGTGTTTACGCCTATGGTGCAATGTTTGGGAATACACAGGTGTGTGAAGGGTGCTTTCACACTTTATACTATTGTGCAGTGAACACCGATGATGTCATAGGGTGTGTATGTACGATCATAGCTACAGGGAATCTTATGTGTTTTACTACCGGAATTACTATTGTGGTGCCTTTGGTGTTGAATTACATTTGGCTGCCGTGGATTACCTCTTGACCATCCCTTTACTTTTCTGCACATTCCACCTACCATTTTCTGGCATACATCTTGCAGCCTGCTTTCATTTGTACTTTCCTAGACCAGGCTTATCTTGCTCAGTGTGTGCTATTGCCAGTCTACTGTCGGTTTGCTTTGCTCTGCTATGACAGATCTCCTATCTTTGCAATCCAATGCCTCCCCTCCTTTCTTTGCATTCCAATGCCTCCCCTGTCCTGTTTTGCAGGTTTCTGTGAGCAGACTTGTCAGCTGCTGTCGATTGGCCGCTGTGAGGTGATTGGTGTTAATTGCTCATTAGTACTCCAATTACCCTACTTCGGCATTTCCTTCTTTTCTTCCCCTGACCTTCCTATTTATGCTATTGTTCGTGGTGCGTGCATCCACTTACCGGGTTTCGGGCACGTTTTCATCCCCGTACAGATGCGCTTTTGGGCACCATGTGTGCTCTCAGCTAAACAATTCTATACCTTCCTCCCCACTCCTGTCCTGCAGCTTTGCTTAGCAACGGCCAGGCCAGATTTGCATTGCTCCAATGTGCTTACTGCTACGGTGGCACACCCCTCTGCTGATGTCATGTATCTCCTCTGAGCCACTCCTCAGTGTTATAGCACTGCTCCGTATGGTACAACCTTCATCAGGCGGGACGTTTGCGATTCAGTATTACCTGCCTCATTTGCATGGCATTGACTACTAATTCATAGTTTCTGCGCCGAACACTTTCGCAGTCCCTTAGCAACCCTTGCACCTTGGTTGTGGTGTTCCATGCCTACCATTGCATATTATGGTGTAAACCTGATTTGTATTACATTGCGATTTTATGACATTTTTATGTAATTTCTTTATGTTCCTGTTTGCGCACACATGCCCTGCAGTTGTACTGTGCGTTACTGTGGACATGACATTAAATGTTGTTTTTTAGGTGTTGTGCATCTTTTCTTATGCCATTGGCTGTGTATTTAGCCATTGGCATATGTTAACTTTGTAATACATGAGTCTGGTCCTCTTCCATAGCTCCAGTGTTCTGTTTGGGAAAATGTAAACCGTGTTTTTTGGTTTACATTTCCGTGGGCTTGCCTGCACCACTTCATGAATCGCTATCTGCCTTCATTTGCATGGTGCGACACTGTGCATGGGGTGATTAGCATACCTATGCCGTGGGCTGCGCAGTTCTGGCGTACACCGGTAGTGCACGTGGAATTGGATCATACCCGAATCGCTCAATGGCCATATTTGGCGTTATTCCGCCTACGCTACACCTGCGCCTGGCGAAAGCTTCATGAATCCCGGGGTTTATCAAGTTTTCCTTGGTAGTTTTTTTTACAGTGACACACATACAAGAAAAAACAATATAGATTTGTTCTCTGCAATCTAAAATAACTTCTCTAATGATAAGGGCTAACTTTCCACCTCAGCTTGTACAGCTTGATGTGATGCTGAAATCAGTGCAGTGAAATGTAAGCTTCATTATAAAGGTATTGGATCAGCTTATCTGATCTGCTGAAAGTAACACTCGTGGGATCATTTTGTAGATGAAAACATGACTTTATCATGATATAAAAAGTGCTATATTTCACAAACGATTGATTAGACACATATTGTTTGAATGTATGAATAACCATGTAGGTAGAATTATTAGCCATTTCAAGTTGGCTGAACAGTCTGGTGATGGTGACAGGTTATAGGAAAGTTCAAATAAGGGTACTGTATTCTGAGCAGAGACATTTAGTGGAATACATGTGTAATAATTCTGCTGATCATCTTTACAAGACAAAGATTTGAAACATTAGATTCCAAAATTAAATGTAGTCCATCTTCAAACCTTACTCTTAAGTATTATGTAAAATATAATTTCATCCAAGAAAGTGAATGAATTCAAAGATATTATTTAATATTTTAAGCTGTTCATAACTGCCCATTCTGCTACAGGATATCATTTTGCTTTAATGCATCATATTGAAGATAAATGTACGCCAAATATTAGATAACACAATTCATCTGCTTCAACGGCAAAAAGTTTAATTAGTGAGGTAGTCTGTGTATATTCTCTAAGCAATGCTAAACATATGTGATAGTCCCAAGAAACAATAACATGAAGACCGTGAATGAAACTATATCATGCCAGAAAAATTGTAGTCAATGAAAGAGACTAATAAAATGTTGAAATCCTTGATACACTGTAAAACTACTACTCCTAGTGATTCTGTGCACATCCTTTCAGATTTTTACATATTATCTCATTTCAAACAAGATTAAATATGTCCAGATACAGTACAAAACTAGTAGCCTACTGTTGAGTCTCCAGCAAAAAGAAAAATGTCCACAACAATGAGAGCAAGCAGAACACTGATGGAAATCATAGACCCAAAAAACAAAATGCATAATCCACTTGTATAAATAATACCAAACTGAAATGTATTAATAAAACAAATCAAATAACCTATTTGTCCTGAAGAAAGATGATGTTTGTGCTGCTTCATCCCAAATCACAGCATTTCATTGTTTTAATTAAATTAGTAGTTAGTTAGTTAGTTAGTTAGTTAGTTAGTTGAGTTTTGGTAATTTGGTAAATTAACTGTTCGAATGACCCTTTTCATCCACAAGCTAGGAGTCAGAAGCATAAGTACCTCATACATCATACGATAACAAAAATTTATATTTTTGATCACTAGTAAGAGATGTTATTTTATTTTTCCTAGTGTTCAATCCCATGATGTTATTTTCATCATTATGTTCTGTTCAATTGCTTGTTACCATTGCTGAAACAAAAACAAGTATATTTGGCATGATATACATCAAACTGAAAGCACATATACAGTATGCGTATTTAATATATATAGCAAAAGCAAACCAAAAATGCAACATTAGCAGGGTTTCTGCAAGGGGCAAGCACCCCTGTACCTTCATATGGTGGGATACTCTCACTGAATGTGCTAATGCAGCACTCACAATATTGTGAAGAAACGGTCAGGTACTGTTGACCAACAGAAGCGGATCTTCTGCCAGTTTTATGTTATTGGCTTCCAGGTTTTGTCTAAGTTTCTGATATATAACCATACCTATATCTATCTATATCTGTACCTCTTTCTAATATATGCATTCCTTATCTATCTATATACATATATAGATAGATAAATACATATATATATATATATATATATATATGTATATGTATATACACACACACACACACACACACACACATCTCTAACTATCTCTCTCTCTCTCTCTATATATATATATATATATATATATATATATATATATATATATATAGATAGATAGATAGATAGCTACATCAGCATTAAGTCATCTTAGAAATTCTTCTATTAAAGCAAAAATGTTGTGTGTTCAAAGATACCAGAAAAATGATTTATGAGTAGTATATCCTATGATTATCTAGCTATGTATTTTACACATTTTAGATGTTTTCTTTCTGCTAACTGCCTTCTAAATATTTTTGAGGGTCCTGAAGAGCTTCAGAATGTTTGAAAGTGCAGATATTTGATTAGGTAGAGAGATTTATATATTATAAAATCTCATAAGAGGATTTGATGCTACAAGTTAAATTATATCTGGATAAAAAGAAACATAGAAGGGGGCCTGTGATCAATATTTGTTTTCAGGACTGAGTGTGCAGCAGGAAAACAAATAGGTAAATAGCAGTGATCCATGTGTACAAGTGTATATGATTAAATACATTGTTATTATTATTATTATTATTATTATTATTATTATTATTTTGATGTTGGTTTTTAAACTACATATATTTGTAAGATAGCTCTATGCATTATTGAAAGCCATCACCTACTGAAAACATCATAATAACAACCTTATGAGAAATGGTAGTATGAATCTGCCGGATTTACTCTGACATATGAGAATATTAGTAATTAGTTTAGTTAGTTAGTTAGTTAGTTAGTTAGTTAGTTAGTTAGTTAGTTAGTTAGTTAGTTAGTTAGTTAGTTTTGTTAACATAGGTAGGACACTGACCCATGTTGACCTTTTTCATGTTCAAAAAAGTTCACAAGCAAAAAGGCACAATTCAACAATGAAATAATAAAAAGGATCCAAACCACGAATGAAGGCGAAATGAGCTTTATGTACAAGCGCTTTCGTCTAGAAAAGACTTCATCAGATACATAAAACACAGGTACTACAGAATGCTTATATAATACCTCATGCAACATCCAATTAAACTTTTAAAGAAACATGTTACAATTCACACAGAACAAAAAATGTATGTATATAATAATGTATAAATATAATAATAAAATACTTTTAACCCTAACCAGGAACAAAACATAGGCATGAATGAAAATCTGAATCATCCCTAAAATAAATAGCATTAAGCCCTAGCTGCTTTGGCTAGCAAGACTGGTTTAATACTAACATATTCATTGAGACCTGGTCTGCTAGCAAGACTGGTTTAATACTAACATATTAATTGAGACCTGGTTGCTAGCAAGACTGGTTTAATACTAACACTTTTTAATACTTTTTCATGTTCAACCAAGTTTACATGAATAAAGGAAATAGTTGTTATGTTTACAAACATACGAGTTATATATATATAGGAACAAAATAGACCAAATAAGGATGAAATATGCAGAATACTTTAGCAACAATGCTGGAACAATAAAACACAGTTCCTATTTACACTATATCCAAAATAACACAAGCAAAAGAATCCAAGAGCTTGCAAATAGTAAGAGAAGTGGGATATGGGAAGAGACAGGTGAAAGTATAAAGAAGGGCATGGGGTAATTCAGAAGATAGTTATAGGATGAGCTGCCTTTGTTAATTTGGGTATGCTGTATGGGTTATATCCTATTAAGGACATAATAGCTGGCCAGCTTCCACAGCTTTAGGGCACCTTTTACTCACTCCAACTGTCAAGCAGCTCAAGCTGAGCTGACTAAAATACAAATTCAGGTGCAAAGTCCTCCAGGGCATTACTGCCGCCAAAGAGTATGCTCCTGTGAAGCTTTTCTGGATCTATAGTCAGCTTGTTCTTTTCTTAACTGGACAGATAGTTCCCTTTGGGAAAAAACATGCTTCCATTTTTATACTTTTTACTGATGTTTTATTACTTTCCTCTTCAGGAAAGGTATTTTAAATCTAGGAGTGTTGTATTTTAATGGATGGCCTTGAGGCTGTAACATACTTCTATACGGAGAACTCATAATTTCTGTCAGTTTAACATTAATGTTATTTAACTGATAAAATATTTTCTGTGGAGACAATGTGTTTATTTGTTAATGTTGCAGGGTTGCTATACTGTTTAAAAATGCTTTTTGTTGTGTTTTTTTTTGTACAAATAATAATAATAAGAAGAAGAACTTTTGTGGACTGGTAGTTTTACTGGCATTGTTGCTTGTTTTCCCAAGCATAGAGGCACCATTTTTGGCTTGACCATGGAAATGATTATCACTCCCATAGACAGCCATCTTCTAGCCACAAAATGAACATGTTAAGTAAACAGCCTTTGCCACAACAACAGCCTAGTAATTTGCCTTAGATGCATGTGGGTGACTCTGCTGTGTCCATTTGTTGTACCTCAAACCAATCATCTTTTACCCTGGATCCCTGTGGTATAGCACCTACAGTCACTATGGACTGGGGGATAGCCACATCCTCCACAGCTGTTGGAGTCCACTCAGTGGGAAAGAGAGAGCCACTCCTGTCATTCCTGGGAGTGGGAACAGGTAAGGTTTCCCTGCTATGTCAGAATGTTGCATGCACTCCTGGGGAAGCAGCAGCTGCTATTAGTAAAACTGGTGGCCCCATTTTTTTTTTGTCAAAAAGAAACAGAAAAACAAACATGTATCTTCTCCTCCTCAATTTTATTTTGATAGGAGTAGTTTACTGGGACTGAGTCTGGGTTTGATTCAGGCTATTGACCCTTCTTTTAGAGTAGTTTCTGGTAAAAGAAAGAGGGATGCCTCCGTTCCTGAAGAGATTCAAGACTCTGAATCTGAACAGATTCAGACTCAGAGGAGAGCTCACTTTCTGATTCTCATTCTGTGGGGGGGGGGTTCTATTTCTCTGAGACTATTCCTAGAATACCCCAGTGTTTTCAATGGGATAACACTGAGGTCTCTCAGTCCATCAAAAAAAAAAGAGTTTTTACAGAAGGATCTTCAATAACCTACACCCATTCCTCCTGTCCTGTCTGCTTAGAAGATGTTCGTCTTACTACCTGCATTTATCCTGATAGTCAGCCAACTGTCCCTATAAAGGACGACAGGATGTATAATGTTCCTCAGTCTTTTAAAATTATATATAGTATTCCAAAACATGACCCAGCAGCTATAGGCTTAGTTGATTTCACTGCTCCAAAGCCCTTAGTTAATTCCAGTCATACCCTTTCTAATAAGTATGGGAAAATTATTGATGGGTATGAGAAAAAAGTGTATACTTCAGTAAGTTTGAATTTCATAATGTTAAATTTTCAGGCTCACATGTTAAACCTTATTCTGACTTATTGTGAAAGTATGAGGAATGCTTTATCTACTGTTTTGTCTTGAGAAGAAAATTTAGCTTTAAATAATTTTTGTTTCTTCTATTGCACAGATCACTACTCAGTGTTTGCAGTATGTGTATGACTCTGTTGATACTTCTTCCAGGGCTATGGTCACTGGTGTGATTTTCAGGAGATGTGCTTGTCTGCATTCTCAGTACTTTCCACATGATGTTAAAAATAAGATTTTAAATTCTCACTTGGATAGGGATTTAGCATTTGGTCCCTCTGCTGCAAACGTAATCAAAAGGTGCAATGAAAAGAGCAAGTTGATCCAGAGAATCTCTTAAGATTTTTCAGCCTGCCTTTTCTCCTTATCCAGTTTTAGAAAAAAAAAAAAAACAGAATAAACAATCTTAGCAGAACAAAGGTAAACAGATGTGTAAGAAGAACTGGCAAGGAAGTTCCAAAAAATCTCAAACCTCCTAAAACCAAGGACACTCCAACAAGTCTGAATATGCAAGAGACCTTGTGACCCCCTTCTACCCTGGCCCTCTTTCTCTTCCAGAAAGTCTGAATCTCCATTTTCTTGGGGGGTGGGCAGCAGAATGTTTCAAACAAATTGTTTCTGAAAATCATTCATAGTTGGCATTGGGAGGGAATTCATCTTTTTTTCAGGGATCATTCCTCATCCTGCAGATCAGACTACCTTATTTCCACCTGTTCTTTATCACATGCTGTTGCAGGAATTATAGAATTAATCCCTCCTTCCCAGATGGTGAAGGGGTTTTATTGAAGGGTGTTCTTAGCCCCAAACAAAGAAAATGCTTGGAGACCAGTTCTGTATCTTTCTTTCCTAAACTTGTTTGAGATAATGCCCAAATTCAAAATGATGTCACTTCACAACCTGTTGCCTCTTCTTCTTCTTTCAAGTTTCCAGGTAACAGTAGAACTTAAAATATGCCTACCATCACATTCCATTTCATGCAAACTTCGTTTATTTTGTTTTCTGTGTCTATATGATAGTATCAGTTCTCTGCTTTACACTTTGGACTATCCTTTTGTAGCAAGAGTGTTCACAAAGTGGCTAGCTCCAGTTATAGCTCATTGTAGGCTACATTGTATCCACATTTTTCCATATTTAGTGGACTTGCTTATCTTTGTAGAATTTTGTCAAAATGTCAGGAATCTCTCTCTTGGGTGAGAGATCTCTTGCACAAGCTGAGATTACAAGAGAACATTCAAAAGTCTTTCTTGACTACCTCACAATGGATTGTGTTCCTGAGATGTCAACTGGACACCTCAGCTCAAAGATCTTTTCTTCCACAGGAAAAAATAAATAAATCTTTGTTTAGATCTATTTCTAAGAATTTCCACTCAGACTTCAGTCACTGTGAGGGAATATCTCAGCATTTTGTGTATCATGGCATCTATGATTCTCATGATATCCTTGGCAAGACTCCGCATGAAAAAAACACAGTGGTATCTGAAATCTCTTTAGTCCCAGCAACAACACCCATTTATCTTTTCAGGTCTCAGTACTAGGGTTTGTCAGAAGCAAAAATGCTTATTAGAGACAGCAGATATCCAAAAATCAAGATCTCCCCTTTTTCCTCTCTCATCCAAAGCAGTCAGTCACCAATAATGCTTCAGACTTTGCTTGACGAGTAGTTTCAGGATAGATAAAAGTGCAAGGGGTATGGGATACCAAGGACATACTCAAGCACATAATTATCAAAGAGATGTTTGCCCTGATCAAGCCACTCAATTCTCTGAACCATATTTGGTCCCCAGGACCTCATCAAGTAGTTACAGACAATACCCCAGTGATGTGGTATATGAACATGCAAGAGGGAACCAGGTCATGCCACCTTTGCAAAAGAGCCATGTTATCTTGAAGTATAGCTTCACAACACATTCTCACTATACAGGCATCCTACATTCTGTCAGAGAAAATTGTGTGGTGAACAGGACCAGGGAAAACCATCATGAATAAAAGTTAGATCATTGGCTCTTCCAAGATTTGATACATATGAGGGAAGTTCCTCAACTAGACTTCTTTGTCTCCTCTCTGAACAGTCAACTGGCCAAATTCTGTTCCTGGACTCCATGCAAGAAGGCCTGGAGAACAGATGTCTTTTCTTTGGACAGGAATGTTTCTCTATGCCTTTCCACCCTTTCCACTATTAGCCAGGGTAGTTTTGAAGATTCAGAAGGAATCCCTCAAGATCATTGTGGTGACTCCCCACTGGTCCAGGCGACAGTGGTTTTCCCTTCTTTTGGAAATGGCTAGTAGCAATTACCCCATGCTTCCTCACAGACTGGATCTACTCACACAAAAATAGGTGTGTTTGATACACCACAACTTTAATCAACTTCAATTGACTGCCTGAGTGACAGGGGCTTAATTCCTCTTAGGGACCTGTTTTCTGAGGATGTGCTACAGGTAATAATAGAGGAAACAAAGCCTTCTACTAGAAAATCATAAATTAACAAATGGAAAAAAAATGTTTCTAATTGTTGTAAACAACATAACCAGCATCCAGTCAGGGCTAGTTGTTCTCTGATTTTACAATATTTGAGTGAGTTATTATCCTAATGCCATTTTTATTCTCTTGGTTCATTTATCAGCCATTTCAGCATGTCTTCCAATGGATTCTCCTATTTCAAAGCAGTTACATATCAAAGTGTTCTAGAAGGTGGAGTTGCTTAAGAGGCTTGCAAGTAAACTGGTGGCCCCTCAGTGTGATCTAAATTTTGTGTTAAGTAAGCTAACACTTACTCTATCTGAATGAGCAAATCTGGCTGACTTGATGTTCTTAACATGGAAAACAGTTTTATTGATTGGTCTGACCTCTGTAAGAAGGGTATCTGAGTTGCAAGCTCTCACAGTGAGCCAACCATACTCATTTTCTACAGCAACAGGATTTCTTTGAGAACTAATCCTTCTTTTATGCCTAAAGTGGTATCCAAGTTTACTTTAAGTTAATGTATCCATCTCTCTGTTTTTTTCCCTGAACCTAAAAATGAAGGAGAAAGAATACTCTATACCCTGGATGTCCACAGACAACTTGGATACTTTTTTGACAGAACTAAATTTTTCAGATCATTGAATTAATTGTTCATTTCAAGTGAAGGTAAGAAGAAGGGACAACCAGTCTCAAAATAGACTATGTCCAAATGGTTGTCTAGGAGGCTATTACCTTTTGCTATAGTAACCATGACAAATCTGTTCCAGGCAAGGCCAAGGCCTTCTCTACAAGGTCCTTTGCTTTTTCTATGGCTTTTTGGAAAGGGTTAGATTCTAGACATATTCTAAAAGCTGCTACTTTGTCCTCTGTACATACTTTTGCAAAGCACTATATTCTGGATTCATTCTCTAGGTCTAAGTCTTGCTTTGCTAGGACCAGGGGGCCCCTGGACACTTTTCCTTCCACCACCCAAATATAGTTATGGTAATCTACCCACATAGCTAAAGCTACTGCAGCAGTGCTTAATATGGATAACATAGTACAGCTATGCAAGTTGAACTTTCCATAGCAGTCGCTGTTCAAATAATCACTGCTGAAGTAGCCACTCTCGACCTCCATACCCCTTGTTTTTTTTTTTTGTTTTTTTTGGGGGGGGGGGGGTTGTTTTTTTGCCAGAGTGTGGACATGTATTTTTTTACTCTTCCTAGCCTTGTCATTGCAGGGCTCAGCCTTCCTCTCTTTGAGTACTTGATTTGAAGAGCTTCACACCAAAACTTGTCTTTTAGTCAGCTGAGCTTGTGAGGTTTAACTGTTTGGAGAATGAAAGGTGGAATGGAGCTTTGGAAATTGGCTGACTGTTATAATCTTGGCAGAATATAATCCATATAGCTAAGACTGCTACAACAGTGATCATTCAAGCATCTAATGTTATGGTAAGTTCAATTTCTACAACTGCATTTTCTTTTATTATTATATTTTTTTGTTACTGCTGTTGTTCTAAATAGAGTTTTGATTATTTTATATGAATCAGTGATGATCGTTATACTTTCAGTGATAGAACACAGAAAGTGTGCTCTGTGCAATGTAGCTTATTTTAAGAACTTTGCAGGTTTAGGGTAGGTGGTAGGAGTGATCTTAGTTTATAACAACTGATCCTCTGTTACAGCCTTCAACACAAAATGGAATGAGTTGAAGTTTAAAGCCCTGAGACACTGTTAACAGAATGAACAGAATGAATCTACATTTGACTTGGAAACAATTTGCTTTTGAATGTTTGGGCCATTGATGCCTTTTTGGAGTGACAGGGTAAAAAAAAGTTCTGTATATTATATGTAGTAGATTGATTGATGGTTTGTTAGATTCGTTCAAATGCTAAAGCAATGCTTGAAAAATCCATATTCTAATTTTAGAAGAAAGCTACTGCATCTGTTTTCCATTCTAGAGAGAGAGAAAGCGAGAAACCTTTTCAGATCAGAAAAAGAGCTTATTAACTTTGTCTTTAGCCAGCTGGATAATATACTGGAAGTTGATGGGACAGTCAAACACATTCCTAAGTAATTGTAATGTTGGTCAGTCTCAGCTGCCTCTTTGCTTTGGGTATAATGGGCCTACTGTTTACATTTTTGTTAAATCCTTAAAGGCTATTACTTTTTTAAATAATGTTTAGAATGAGTTTCTGGTCTTGCATCCATTTTTATTACAACAAAAGGGCATTCTCTAAACTGCTTTTTGTGATTGCTTAGGGTGGGTTTGACCTATATATGACGATGCTGGCAGTGCAAAGAAAGAAGAGAAGATTCTAGATCAGCAGGTAGCTTGATAATGAGTAAGAAAAATAGTATTGAAGGAAAGATTAGACCATATGGAACCCCTCTGAGAAGAGGGACTGTGGAGATAAAGTTGTTCTTATTTGTGCTTTGTAGTATCTTTTAGTTAGGAAGGATGGGAACTATTGTATGGCTTGTTTCTGATTGCTGTTTTGTGTATGGAATTTATTAGCATGGTATGCTCTAATGAATCAAAAGCCTTTGTGAAGTCTATGAATATGGAGCTTATTATTTTCCTTTATTTAAAAATCAAGAGAAAACCGAGTTGAATGGTAGGAGAAAGCTGAAATAAGCAAATACGAGTAACATAATGCTAAAGCAACTAAAAACTTTAATATACCATATTTCAGCTTTCTCCTACCATTCAACTCATTTTTCTCTTGATTTTTAGCAGTTTTTTGGTTTTCTTGATTTTCCTTTATTTATGTTTTGCTGTTATCTCTGCTGTTAGGGTATGTAGACCAGTCATTGTGCTTTTGCCATTCCACAAGCTGTGTTGCTGTAAGAAAAGGATTGCACATTTTTGAAGATATTCAAAAGGCTAATTGTAAGTTAGTTTTCTCAAATATTTTGTCAAATGTTAGTAAAACAGAGATTGATCAGAAATCATTGGTGTTGAAGGTAAACAAATTCAAATACATAAATAATTAAGAGTTTAAATATTTGAGAATTGACAGTTGCTATGTTATTTTGGTATCATTTGTAGTACTGGTATTAGCATAGCTGGATTACTAACAATGAAAGCAGTGATGCCAAGACTCCTGCTACAGCACAGTTCTAATAAGCTTTATTAGATAATTTTACATGCATCCAAATTATGACCTTTCTGTCCTCTGTAAAATATATATAACTTTAACCATAGCCCAAACATGCTAGTCTGTCTAAAACTAAATGCTGAACCTATAGATTTGTGTCAGCTTTTTGCAGTTAGCTGCATTTTGCCTGTATGTTAGAATGTAATGTAAAGATACAAGGCTTACCAAATAATGTTATTTTAGTGCAGGCAGCCTTGGCCTACTTGTGAAGTTACATATTTCATAGTAAGTGTTGTGTAGGCTTATGAAATACTTTTAATTAACCACAGAAGATGTAAACAGAGTCATAAAAAATGAAATTGCATATTTTTGAAATTATAGTGTTTGTTTATTGCTGAAAATTGCTTTTAATAAAAGGGTTAGGTGACAATGAAGTAAGGGGCTTTTGCCTGTCTTCTCCCAAAAGTGTTTGCAGGTACACTAAAAGCAGATTAAAAAACAACAATATGTTGTCTTCTGTTTCTATTACTTAAAATGCTCAGAGGAATTGTTGTCTTAATACAGCAGAGTAGCAAATCTAATGTTGCAAATAATTAATATGCATCATTTTTCTTTGAGGCTTGCTCAGTTTTTGTTCTATGACCCCACTGCTTCCCAGCAGTCTTTAAAAAGACTCAACTAGACACTGTAAATTCTAATATAGCAGACAGCATTGTTCATTTAGATTGTGTGAAACAAGGCTGAAATGCAGGCATACACTCACATCCAGACATTGCCTAGACAGAAAATCTATCCAATTATAATCAGTCATCTGAATAAAGGAAATAAGCATTGAAAGTATGAATCAGAAATAAATACAATGATCCATTAATGTGGAATATTATAGATTTCTAAAACCAAAGTAACTTGAAAAGTGCAATACCTCTCATATGCAGAAAATATTTTTGACATATTTCACTCAATTATTAGGTGTGTTTGGCAGATAAAGGTATCCATGCAATCATAGCAATCAAGTAGGTCTGGAGTTAGGAAACATAAAACAGAAAGTAACATTCATGTAGAGGTGCACTCATTTCTGTAACTGTCACTATTTAGTTAAATAATAGCAGAACTAACAATTCTATTGTAATTCTACAAAACATTGTGCTCCCAGTTTAAAAAAGGCATCCATTCTGAAACTGCAAATAATGTTTGGGAAAGTGATGTTATTAATTGAATGACCTTTCTTTGCTAGGCTCATACTCACACAGAGATAGTTCTTACGTGACTGAAAATCATTTCCGTTTTAATGCTCTAAAAGGTTATGTTAGGTTTTTAAGATCTCTGATGGCATTGTTTCAGATTCTGACTACATTTCCCTATAGAACTGTGTACCATTTTATTTGACATATTCTGACATTTAACACAGTGCACTCTCGTGTACAACAGTTAATGCAAGCTCAAACAGTAGAGACAAAATGCATTGTGATATTCCTATAAAATCTATATATCTAAACTAAATGTGAACAACAGAAATGAAATATAAATATTTTCTAAAATATTCATCTCTGCAAAGCTGGGTATATTGACAATAAATGTACCTTGATAATGTATGTATAGGCACACACACACACACACACACACACACACACACACACACACACACACACACACACACACACACATACACAAAATTACAAAAACAATTTTATACACATATTACATGTATTTCTCAAATATCTTTATTATATATATATATATATATATATATATATATATATATATATATATATATCAACCTATAAATATATATGCATGTGTGTGTGTCTGTGTGTGCGCGCATGTGTGTGTGTGTGTGTGTGTTTGTATATGAATATGTGTCGATCTAGCTTCCCTAGATTTAATAAATTCCATGTAGGCATAGTGTAAAGCCTACATGGAAGTTACCATGTCTGTGTATGCAGTTCCCCCTTGGTAGCACACCATGCATATCAATGATAGCGCACTGCTGAGAGAGAGCCATGGGACACGGTTATTGAATCAGTGTAGAGAGTGTGTGACTAACTGTGTCCGCAGATGGGTAACAAACCCCTGCTCTGTCCAAATGCATCATATCTATATGTTTAATTTTGTCTTTCATGTTTGTGCAGTGCAGCAAGTGACATGTGCTAGACATCTAAAAATAGAAACCAGATGCATTTAATTTGTGATGCAAAGGTCAAATTTAAGCATAGCTTAGTAGGTTTGTATGGCACAGTGCTTTGCAGTGCTTAAATTAGCTCAGAGGTTTATGTAAAAGTATAGCAGCATTCCACATATCCATGTAGCCAAGTGGTTAGAGTTACAGTCTTAGGTGCAGGGTTTGATACATGGAAGGTAAATGAAACATTTATTTTTCAAAGACAAATTATTATGATTATTTTTCAATCAGGATCTGCTGTGCTCAGATAAGCTCTGCTAAGATGTGCTCAGACCTGCTAAGCACTGCTAAAACAATCTCTATTTATGCACTGCTTAGCAGTGCTTGCCATTGCTTGACTCTGCTTACCTGGTTTGCATAAGGCCAAGCACTGCTAAGCATTGCCAGTTTGAGCACGGCTCAGCTCAGCTGCATTTGTTTGCATGGTGCCAAGTGATGCTCCGCATTTTTAAAAATTGCCCAATAGCATGTAAGGGCAGGACAACAGGTTATATTAAGCTCAATAGGTGGGAATGCAGCATAACCTGTTGGAGTTTGAAATGTGTAGTAATTATGGCAGGTGCTGGAGAGAGTGCACACTTCCAGGCACAGTGATTGGGCATTCTGGTGTCCAGGGTCATGTTTGGACTACTGGTGAAAGGCCATGAAGACTGGCTGCTGCAGGGGCAGTTCCGGGGCTCAGAGTGCAAGGCAGAGCCATGGGACTGGTTGGCACATGATCTCACCAGTGCTACAGGTATCCCCCAACAGGTGAGCAGATCCATCACCACTATGATGACCGGAAACATCAGAAGGGGTATCATCTGGATGCCTATGTTCGGACAGCTCAGGCTGGCATTGCCTCTTGAGTTTGTAAGTACTGTTACCATTGTTTTACCAATACCTAATCTGAATGTTCGATACACAGGTGTTCATAATGGTGTGTTTCTCTCCCTAAAGCTACAGAGGAGAGAGCTCACAATCTAGAGGTGCATGCTGGGTGCTTGGCCAGGTTGCGTTGTGAATGTGGTGAATACAGATTAATTTGCAGTCTATAGTCAAATAAGCAAGAAAGAGAAAAGCATTAACTGCCAATAGATATATACAGTAAATATTTGTATATTGCAATGAATGCGGATATAGACCTGCATTGCAATAAATGACGCCTGCCAACTATAATGCAATAAACAGGGAAGACTAAATCATTAACCCTGATAATGTAAATGAAATAAAGTTTCTACTACAATAATTGTGGAATTACAGCTGTATTGCAACACCTGCATTACATCAACTGTTGCGCAATAAAGACTTGAAACTATACCAGTAACTGCATGAAGGTACCCCTAATAAAGCTGTGTTGTGCAATATGTGTGTAATTAGGACTGTTTTGCATGAAATTAATTATGACAATTGATCTGACATAAAAACACAAAATAATACCACTACCTGCCTCAAGGTATAGTTAATAAAGAGTGTTCTGCAATGACTGTAGATTCAGAGCTGTATTACAAGAAATGCATTATGACACCTGTTCTGCAATAACATCTAAAGCAGTAGTGTCCAACCCGCGGACCACGGGCCGCATGCGGCCCTCAGAGCTGTTCCATGCGGCCCGCAACCCTTAAGTTAAAATTTTACTTTTTATTCTGTTTCTTTTCATGTCCGCATCGTTCAGCTGTTCTGCGCATGTGCCAAATTACTTTTTCCTGTTTTTTTCATGCCAGCGTCTTTCAGCTGGTGTGCGCATGCGCCAAAGCACCATTCCGTATTTTTTGCGTCGGTAGATGCATTCGCGCTAAAGAGCTGAAGGAAGAGGATTTGGAGATTGTGGCAGAAAGAATTGAGCGAGGGGGATTTACTGCACATCTTCTGCTTTAACAGGTAAGCTTATAGTTATAGTAGACTGAACATTGTGAATGATACAAGATATGTTAAAATATTTTTTGTAAAAGTTTTTATTCATATGGCAATATAGAGATGTTTGTTAGCTTGCCCACCCCTTAGTGGTAAAAGTAATTGTGAGCATGTACGGCAAGGACGAGCACTCTGTCAAAAGTTATATGCTTGCATGAGCTGCAGCAACTGGTCTTAACTGACCTTAACTGAACTCAACGAATAGAACTGGACTTGGGAGGAAGCTTTGCCAATTTTTATTGACACCTGCTAGAAATGAATATCCACTACATGTTATGGTTTACTTATCAGAATGGATGTTTAAAATATTCTCACTTTTGTTGTCATTGTCTTACTTTAGTAAATAGACATTGAATATGCTTATTTTATTCCTTGTGCTGCCAAACTAATCACAAATATTTAAGAAATATTTGAGCAGTACAAATGTTCATTCAGTCTAGCAGAGTCAACACTTCTCACATTTGTAGTGAATAATCCTGTGCTTGTTACAAGTTCAATATTTATTATAGTTATGATTCAGACTCCAAACTAAAAGTGTATCTTATGCAGGTACTATAGATAGAATTTTGTGTCACTTTCCCTCCTAAAGGGCTTAACGATCTGGTGAAGTAGATACTCACCATGAGTTTTTGATCATTAAGTAAACTGGTTTGCATTGTCGTTCATTTGGCTGTTTCTCAATATTCATTGTGAAGATTTAGCCATATTACAATAGTAAACAGTTTCTCCTCTGCAAATAAATGAACCATGGGTATATAAAAGAAAAATATATAGTAGCTGTGTTACAGTATAAATAAAATCTGATGCACTTTTTACAACTTTTTTTTCAGACTGAGTTTGAGTTGTATTTTAGTAGAGATGTGTGATTTTTGCTGAAAGTCAGCACTGAAAATGTTTTAACAATTGATTCTAAGAGACAATTTAATCACATTTGATATATCTTGGCTTATAGGTCATAGGCATAATAATTAAAAAGTGACAATCAAGTGTCAGTGAGCAGCCACCGGGTAAAATATTGTCATTTGTGGAACTTTTTCCCTTTTGCAGCAATAATAATTTCAAAAAGGGAGCTAGGTTGTGACTGCTGCCCTTTCATCTGCCAGCACCTTGTTTGTGATTTTCAAGCAGAACAGTGAAGGAAAGGTTTGTGGGCTGAAATCTGGTTTAACAACCTATACAGCTAGGTAAACTCTGCATGAAGTTATGTGGGTGTGCTTTAAGACTAGTCTATGAGAAAAATGCATTATCTTTTTCTCCTTGAATGTAATCTGCTATGTAAGAAACATACAGATTAAAAATCATCATCTTCCCATTTTTAGCACTACTGCTTGCAGCATCAGTAGGCAAATTCAGGATAAAGGTTTGGCCTGTGAGCCGATTCACTTATAACTATGTACAGAGATTCCTTCTCCTGCCGACCCTACTAGCGCTCCTGAGCAACGGCCAAATTGCTTTCCTCTGGAAGCAGTCGGGGGTCATTTTTCTCTGCACCTATCAGGCCAGCAATTTATTACTACCGATGTATGGGTGCAGAGAATAATATATCTAATGTTAAGCAGATGTTGAGTGGCCAAGGAGTTTGCTTGTTTTGCCTTCTTTGGAATACTTGTCAGCTTGTTTGACATGATTGTAGTTATGTACTCCATGGGCATTTGTGGAGCTATTGTAACCTGAGGGTGTCACAGCAGTTGCACTTGTTTATAGGTCCTCTCCTAGGTAGGATGTCACAATACTAGTAAGAGGCTAGCTGTCAGAAAGCCAAAATAAAGTCCAGAAAGTTGATATAAAATACATAATATCTTGTCAGTGGCTCAACCCACTGATTGCATTCATTTTAGTGTAGGCTTCTGTTACTTTAGCCCTGGAGTTATGGATATTTCACTAAGAGTGTCAGTGTCACATCAGTTTGCACACTTGCCTTTGATGCTTATAAGGTGTGAAGAGCTGTGGTTCCATCTTTGCACAAGCAGTAGTCTTCATATTCTGTCACACTTCATGGAAGATGCTAAACTTCAGAGATATATTAAACAACCAGCACAAATATGTATTATATAATAAATGACAGCAGCATGCCCAAGCAGTTAATTTAATAAACTTCACATATCACACTTAGAGACTCGGCTAATGCCTTTAGATGTGAAGTTTAATAAATGAATTTCTTGTATGTGCTTTTGTCATAGCTCTCAACCTTCCATCTCCAAAATGAGGAACACTAGCTCTGGTAATGTGGAACAAATGGGCAAAATGTGGAACACATACTAATGGCTTACTAACAACTTCAACTAGGAAGGCCATAGGATAGTTAAAATATGCTGGTTTTACTTATAAAGAAGATATTTTAATGAATTAATATGATTAATTTCTATTTACCATGGATTTCACTTAAAAAATCCTAACAGTGAATGTGTGACAGAGTCTTTCAATGTGGAACTTTGAGGAACATTAACTTTTTAAGACCCCAAATGAGGTACGTTCCTAATAATGAGGTACACTTGAGCGCTATGGCTTTTGTTATTATTTATTATAAAATTCATAGGTGCCTTCCTTAGACATGCAACCAAAGTCCCTTCTGCCTGTTTTCATAATACCACAGATGGCTGTTAAAGATACTGTGACATTTTGAGGCACACAACAATTAAGGATTTTCATCACTATCTTGACCCAGTTTTTCCACATCACTGAAAATGCAGCTCTTGAGCACCCTTTTGTAATGCAACATGGATAGCAAACCTGTTTAACTCAGAGCACAGTAGGTGAGCAGGTTTGCTTAGAATGCCACAATGGTCACAGGGCTTAACATATAATATTTCTCATAGCTCTCAATCTATTAGTGCAAGAAATCTGGTTAAAGCACAATATAATGGGAGGACAATGACCCAGAAATAAAGACAGATGTTATGTATTTTCTCTTTTAAACTTAGAAATGTGCTAGCTAGAATAACAAGTGGTTTGTGCAAAATACATTTTCTGAAGGATTTGAAATCTGAAACTCAAATTATGTAATTATTGTGTGACAGCACTCCTGAGATCATGCAAGTGATATGGCAGAAAACCACAAATTTGATAAGGAATACGCCAAAAGATATATAAGGTGAAAATATGGACATTCTGTGAAAATCTGGACAGTTGAGAGCTATGATATTAATGTATATGGTCCAAACACAGTACAGAACAGTGTATTATAAATTGCAGATTCTGATGGAAAACCTATCATATGCTTAATGCAAACAATTCTAACACCAAAAGGAGTTCAGCTGCTACTGCAACATCAAAAAAAAGCATAGCTTTGATGACACCAAAGTCTGTGACAGTGGTGTTGCTTCTTGTGTTAATATTACAGTTATTATTAAAGTACAGATGCCTTGGCCCTTGCGTACTTTCCCAAATTTGCAACCACAAGATTGTGGAAAGTCCAAGCTGTTCTGGCTGGAACCAGACAATTCTCAGATCCATCAGTAAAGTACTGTGCTTATTTGGTCGCACCAGCTTTCATTATTGTTGCAGCCCCCAACAACAGCTCTGCATATTTTGTGTCTTGCTGGATGTGTTTGACCTTTTTTTTTTTTTTTTTTTTTTAATTGTTTATTGTAGTGTAAAAATTTGTTAAAAGGGAGGGATTACTGAAGTTTACTAGTGAGATGTTCCGGACTGTACTGTGTGAAATGCAACTGTATATGTATTTTTCAAAGCACATGAAAAAGTTAATGCATGAGCGGAATAAAATGTCTGCATCTACAGAAGACTTTTAATAAACCAGTCCTGGATGTTTTGCAGTGCTTGATTTGCTGCATAGTTTTGTTCACTTTTAAATGAAAATTATTTTGGTTCATGCTTGTAGTTAAGTTGGTTGTTTGGCTAGATTTACATCATTTTGCAACTCGTACCAGGCTGGAAACACAGGCCATTGTAACTCCACAGCACATCTGATTATTTTATTTAGAATTGCCCTATGAGCTTTGTGTGAAGGAAGTAGTTGTTATGCTCTGCTTTGTGAACTTTGAGGGAGCAGAAAGTTTTTTGCTTGATAGATTATTCCTTTTCTTAACAGCTACATCTTTGGCTTAATTTCATTCAGTCATTTTTATTTGATGGCCTGTAACATATTCAACAAACCAGTTTTGTTAACTGTAATATATTGAACTATGCTGACTCATTTGTAAAAGTACTTGGTAATTATACACAATCTGAATAATTCATTACAACCAGCGCATATTACTGACCTCTGATTGCTCGTGTCACTCCTGGTTGCTGTAACTGTGCTTCTTTAAATGCTTTTAAATTGTTAGGTCGCTCTAATACCTCCTCTTGCTAGCCAAAGGAAAATACAGTCACATTTTCTAGTCTTTCTTCCTGATTACTCCCTTGTTCAACTTATGTATTAAAAAAAACATTTTAACTAAGTCATAAGCAGTATGTGTTGTCTGTTAGATGAGGAATGGATTGCTAAGCAATATTTCAGTTATACTGTTCCATTGGTTATTCCTCAGTGCTGTCTATACTAGGCAAAATGACTCAAAAGAAAGGGGTGTTTAAATCTGTAGTCTAGTGAATGTCCATCAAACTAATATGAAACAGAGGTCAATATGTTATTGATTGTGGCCTTTTCCAGTAGGTATCTATCTGTCTGCATGTCTGTCTGTTAACTGACTATGTAAGCTAGTCTGTGAACATCTCAATGCATGAAGAACTCCAGCTCTATTCAGTCTCATACCGCTTGCTCAGAGGTGACCTGTGCCTGACATATAAGGCCATGTCAAACCCAGATTTGATGAATATGCTTCACCTCAAAAAATCTAGATCCCTCAGAACCACAAGGGCGGGAGACTTAAACCTTGACACGGTTATAAATAGAACGTGCTGGAGGGACAGATTCATCACCTAGAGACTCCCTATGCTGTGGAACAAAATCCCGGTACATGTGAGGCAGAGCACCTCTCTGGCCTTGTTCAAGAGGAATCTTGACCAATGGATGGGAGATTGCAGATATACCCCAGGGATTACTTCAGTGTCACTGCTTGACAGAGGCACAGCAAAATGATAGGCATAGTTTTTATTCAAACTAAAGGGGTGGCGAAAGCCACATAACTATGGCCTAGGCTTATAAATGCCCTTGGGCAGATAGCCTAGTATGAACCTATGAACCTATGAACCTATTTGTGCTTGAAGTGTTTGAAGCATTCCTGAATTTCACAATTGCCTGTTGCAATTACTGAAGTAAGCATGTGTTACTCATGAGTGCAAATTACATACAAAACAAGGCATTATGACAAAAATATTTAAAATTTTAAATAAATAAACCAGCCACAATTAAAAGGTTTATATTGTTTATTATTAAGACAATATTCAATAACTCAATGAATAAAGTGGCACAGTTCAGAATCGCAGGAAATATGTTAAACAACATTGCAGGACAGTCTCAAATACACAAAACATCTACTAATCTTGCTATATTGCACTCTGCCCCTAAGAGAGGTTACTTATCTCTCAGAAATGTGCCTAAGCCCTGGAACTGGAAATCATAAAACAGTAGTAAACAGTTTTACATTTGAAACCTGTCATTTTTTCTGTTTCCAGACAAAAGAACTTCTGGCTGCAGTGTAGACATCCTGTCTTCTTGATGAGATAAACACAGTCGTAAAACAATTCACTTCTTTTCTTAGCATTTGCAAATTAACTCTGTATGTTCCAACTTCTACCATTACAGACAGTTGTAAAACAATTCACTTAGTGCTTGCAAATTAGCTCTGTATGTTCCAACTTCTACCATTACAGCACACATCTGCATAGGTATATAGTTATTATACACACATTTCTGCTCTTTTCCAGCAGGGTACACTGGTTACATTCCTGAAGCTCAGTACAGAACATACAGTTCAACACACACTTTTGCACCAATAGTTTAATATACACATACGTATAGTTTTCTTACATTTGTAAGACAAGCATAGGAAGCATATTAATATTCAAAAATGACACATAGAATTATGTACAAAATAATATCTAGCTGGGCTGGCAGCCTCACAGCCGCTTTCCCCAAAACTTTGGGCCAAAAGGGATGAAGATGCATTTGTTGGCATTCGGCTTGCGGTCATGTGTATGGCACCAGTCATTTGTTTGGGTGAGACCGTCTTATTCAGAATTGTTTTATTAAGTCAGTGATGTGAATTCTTTACTTTATTGCAAATTTGTTGGCTTAATTTTGTGGATTGTAGAACTGTAGGGCTGCTAATGTTGACATTTTACCTACTTGGGACGGCTGGAGTGGTTTTCCCAGTGTGAATTGGTAGTACAGTAGTAGTGAATTAATGACAGTGTCAGTGTGTGCCAGTTTTTTTCATTGCAAGTGAATGACTTTTCTTGGGTAGCATGCAAAGTACACCATATTTAACTTGATGGTACAGCTCTGATTATGTCATTGAAAGCTGCCATTCTTGTAGCAGTAAGAAACTGTTGATTACATGCTAACCATACATGTTCATAGCTCTATCACAGTCCATCTGAATTTCATGAATTATATGCAGAACTTTTCAAAATGCCCAGTATTACTAGCACAAAGTACAGACCAACAGTCACAGTAAATGTGATGTGCTTTATGCGTAATGGCTGTTTTGAAGACTAATGGCATTAGTACTACAAATGAAACAAAGTGCCTCACTGGCCCTCCTCAGATGTAATCTGGCCAACTGGATGGGTAACTGTAAATTCACCCCAGGGATATTTTTGTGTTATGTTGCAGATGTGAAATGATCCCTCCAACACCATTAACATATACTACAACTATGGATAGTTTTAATTTTTATTTCCTTATTTTTTAATGTAAATTGTTAGCCATTGTTTTAAAAATTATATAACTAGGAATAAAGTAGTTAGTTACTCCTTTTTTACTTTTCAGCATGGCTTCTGCATCCTGCCCAACCAAAACCGTGAAACGCAAGATAGCGGATGAAAGGAGAGTCTTTCAGGAAAAATGGACTGATGAGTACTTCTTTGTTGAATCTAACAATAAAGCACTTTGCTTAGTATGCAGAGAAGTGGTATCCATTTTCAAGGACTACAATTTGAAAAGGCATTATATTCAAACGCACCCCAAATTAAGTGAATTGCAAGGAGTGTGCCGTAAACAGAAAATATCAGAATTAAAAAAAAGTCTTACATTTCAACAACAGCTGTTTCGAAAATCAGCTACTCAGCCGGATTCTTTACTGAAGGCAAGTTATGTTGTAGCAAATTTAATTGCGAAAAAATCCAAGCCATTTGCCGATGGTGAATTTGTTAAAGAATGCCTTGAAAGTGTAGCAGACATAATTTGCCCTGAAAAAAAATCAGAATTTTCTAAAATCAGTTTATCACACCAGACAATCGCAAGGCGTGTGGAAGATATAGACAACTCTATTGAAAATACGTTGGAATCTCGGTGTGCAACTTTCAAGTTTTACTCCATAGCTTTGGATGACAGCACTGATGTTACAGATATGGCACAACTTGCCATATTTATTCGTGGTGTTGACAACGATTTCAATATTACTGAAGAACTGGCCTGTCTGGTTCCACTGAAAGACACAACAAAGTCTGCTGATCTGTACAAGGCAGTAAAAGAAACACTGGCAAGGTTTTCCTTGACCATCAGAAACCTGTCTGGCATAGTAACTGACGGTGCTCCGACTATGGTTGGAAAGAGGGAAGGACTAACAACACTGATGGAAGAAGATGCAAAACAGATCAGTAATGTGCGTTTCATGAAGTACCACTGCATTATACATCAAGAAAATTTGTCTGCACAGACTTTAAGAATGGAAAATGTTATGAATGTTGTTATTAAAACAATAAATTTTATAAGATCCAGAGGATTAAATCACCGCCAGTTTCAGGAGTTTCTGACTACTTTGGAATCTACCTATGGAGACATCTTGTACTTTACTGCAGTGAGGTGGTTAAGTCGTGGAAAAATGCTGAAACGCTTCTATGACTTACGAGATGAAATAAAGTCCTTTATGGAGTTAAAAGGAAAGCCTGTACCCGAATTTGAAAATGCAAGCTGGATGGCTGATTTAGCCTTCTTAGTAGACATCACTGCTCATTTAAACGACCTGAACCTGCGCCTCCAAGGGGAAAATCTATTAATAAATGACATGTTTCAAACAGTGACGGCATTTGAAGTGAAACTGAAATTATGGCACAGTCAGATTAAGAAAAATAGCTTCATTCACTTTGCAACACTGTCTGAGCAAAGCCATGCAAATACTGAAAAATATCCGGCATTACTTAATAGTTTATCACAGGAGTTTGAGAGTAGATTTCAAGATTTTAGAAAACACCAACAACAGTTCAGTATATTTGCTACTCCATTCTCAGTTGACATCGACATGTTGTCTGCAAACCTGCAACTGGAATGCATAGAATTGCAGTCAGAT
Organism: Protopterus annectens; assembly: GCF_019279795.1. Lineage (NCBI taxonomy): Eukaryota > Metazoa > Chordata > Ceratodontiformes > Protopteridae > Protopterus > Protopterus annectens. The sequence goes on from NC_056731.1 coordinate 980,129,147, forward strand.
ATGCAACTTAAAGAAAAATTTCTGCAAGCATCTTTATTTGACTTTTATAAGTTATATCTACCCAAAGAAAAATATCCATCACTTCACGAACATGCCCTGTTCATGACATCTCTGTTGGGGAGTACATACATTTGCGAGTAATTTTTTTCTCGTATGAAGCATACAAAAAATAAAATCAGAACAAAAATTTCAGATGAGCATCTTGAAAATACTCTTCGCATCGCCACTATATCTATCAAACCCAATATAGACGCACTGGTATCAAAAAGACAAGCTCAGTGTTCACATTAAAAAGGTTATGCTCATAATGTTTGTCTACTACACAAAAGAACAATCCTGACTTGACAGCCTGAACCTCCTGATATGGACACTTAAGTATAACAAGAACTAGGACCAATAAGTTTGAATTCTGCGAAAGTCTGTGCCTGGCTGCACCCTTGTGAACTGGTTTCACGAATAAACATTGCCACTACTAATAAAGTCAATTATTTGTTTAAATTTGAGAAATGTAACAAATACTGGAAGACCCCGTCCAAGTTTTCAGCAAACATTTGGAAAAACCCCAAGTTGGAGATTTATAGTAATCTAAGGAAGAAATACAAAAAGGTGTTATCTGATGATGCTATGCCTCATTGAATGGATCTGAGCAAGTTGTCAGCTGAAATGTGAACTCATGCAGATTGGAGAGGCAACTGCAAAACAGCATGTGTGAGTTTACCTTGTGAAACTGGAGTGTGTTGTTGCATACTACCATGTTCTTTGTTTCTCCACAGTAAGTGGGTGAACCAAAGTTAAACATGTTCTACCATCTGTTAGTGACAGTGAAACAAATGTAAAAATACAAATTGTTCATTTTTTAAGAAGTAAAAGTCTCATCATTCCTGATATTGCCAGTGCCATATTTCAGGGACAGATTCCAAAGCTAGAAACAGAAGAATACATGAGCGCTTTGGACAACATATGGGCATTAAGGACATGATGGAAGACATGGACATCTTTAGGAAAGCAGCAAAATCACAGGTATGATCTCATACAAATTGAAGGGTTCGTACCTGTTAATTTTTTTTTTTACAAATAAACTTTGATGTTAAACTAAGATGTTAGATTTAACTGTTTTTTTAATAATTAGAATGAGATATTGAATTTTAGGGCAAATATTATGCGTTTATTTTCATTGTTCAAATTCACCGACAATACAGCCAGGGGGTCGACTTTGTTCGTCCGCAGGGTTGCCAGACATCCCTATTTGGGCGGGACTGTCCCGAGATCAGCAGCCTGATCCCAAGTCCCCCCCTGCTGGTTGAAATCCTGGCCAGCCTCCGCTTAGCTTTTTTTTTTTTTTATTAGCCCGTATACCTGGCATACGGGCCAATCAAAAAATCGCTAAACACGGAGCTTCTTGTGTTCTGCATTAAACAGAAGTTGCTCCGTGTTTTGTGCTTTTTGATTGGCTTGTATGCTGGTATACGGAGCTACTTCTGTTGAATGCGGAACTACAATGTTTCTGTATTAAAGACCTTTTCACTGTTTGCACTAGTGCCGCAGATTTACTGGCATGATGCACTGCTTAGCAGTGAAAGAAGTAAGAAAAAGAAAACAAAAAAAAGAAAATACCCTTGGAAAGCCAAAAAGGGTGAAATGACTGATAAGCCCTGTTCAACAGACACTGGCCCATTCAAACCCCCAATGCCATACCTCTCAGGAGGAATGTAGGATAATGAGCCAATCACACAGGCTGCACCTGTAGCACACCACTATATAGTATACATACACCCTACAATCTGATTTTCCCATATACTCTGCACCATTAGCGTAAACACTTGGGAATTTTAACTGACAAAATGCTAGGGGCTGCTGCTGCTCTGCTACACCTCTATGTGCTTGAGGCTGAAGTCAGTGATGATGCTGATGCTGGCAATATGCCCAGACTCAGAAGGAGAAGAGAGATCAGGCACAGGGTAACCTTCCAGGGGCTACATGACCTGGAGATTGTAGAGTGCTACAGGGTGGACAGGCACATACTAGAACAACTCACTAAGCTCTGCCACCCTCAACTCAAACCCAGAGCCAACAGAGGTGAGCCCATCCCAGTGGAAACACAGGTATGTGTAGCCCTTAGAATATTAGCTACAGGTACTTTTCAAAAACCAACTGAGGACATAATGGGGATCTCACAGCTATCTGAATCCAAGGTACTCCAACAGTTTCTGGATGCCATGCAAGCACATGCCAGTGAGCCCATTTATTTACCCTGCACCCCCTGAGGAGAGGGACAGGATTATGCATCTCTTCCACCATGTAGCTAAGTACCCTGAGGTACTGGGCGCCATAGACTGCACTCATGTGCACATCAAAGCACCACCCAGTGAGGAGGGTAGGGTCTACGTCAACCAAAGGGGTATCACTTCAACTGCCAGGTCATGTGCAATGCCCAGGGCATTATCATGAATGTGTGTGCTGGCACCACTGGCAGTTATCGCAACTCCCTCATCTGGCATGCTTCACAGCTATACCAGACATTTGCCAGGGGGGACATCCCATACGGCCATGTACTGAGGGATGCTGGCTATGAACTGGAACTGTGGATGATGACACCCATCAGAAATGCACACACACCTACTGAAGAACGCCATAATGAGGCACACACACAAACTTGGAACATCACAGAGTATGTGTTTGGGCTGCTGAAGTCACGGTTCCACTCCCTCAATATATCTGGTGGAACCCTGCAGTAATCTCCAGCCACATGTGCACACATGGTCACAGTATGTGCCATGCTACAAAATATGATCCTGCAGAAACAGCTGCAGCAGGAACATCACAGGGAAGAGACACACAGCCCCCCACCACTGTCAATGTCCCGACATCCCAACAGCCACAGGGGGACTCGGAAGAAGAACCCCCTGAGCCTGTCCCTGTAGGCAGACATAGGTGCAGCCAGTTTGCCCTGGTCATGGCAAAGAGGTAACGCATAGCACATGCACTGACAACCTAGGGTCCAAGGGACTGACACCTCACTCTGACTCACATACACAGTAAAAAAGATGCCAGCCACACCACACAACCTGTACCTTACCATGTACTGGTTGTGTACTGCATCCATCACACAGATACAGCCCTGAAGCACTGTTATTCCAACTACTGCAGGCAAAAGGTAAATTGGTCTTCTGTACAACAAATGAATGGGGTAGTATACTGTGGTAGCATGTGTATGGACCTGCCACGTGTATGCAATGGCATAGAGTGGGCTACCGGGATACCTCTAAACAACTGACAGCTGTGTGGCACAACAGGAACTCTCTGTCCAATACTGGCTGACTCATAATATGCAGTAGGCCCCAAGCCAGCACATCCCACTGCACTATACCAGGGAATTACAAACAGTGGGAGTCACAGGACAGATGCTTGACTGTCAGTGCTATAGTCCCTACCCCCAACATACCCGTGTTCCCCTACAACTGCAGTAACAGTATGCTTGCAAGGTAATAGCAGCAGACCACAATCCCTGGCCTGTCCCAATCAACTTGTTGACATGTACCATTTCCCCAGTATACAGGGGTCAATGTGCTATGTATTTCAGTGGCTGATAGTGACAGGAAGTAAACTGCACTGCCTGGGGGCTGTTGTGGCTTTGTGGGCTAGGTGCATTACCATGACGGATGGGGTACCATGGTTAATGGGGTAGCTATTTCGAGACTGGCTGCACCTACTGATTTGCATGTGAACTACACCTATGGTAGGAGTTCTACAGACACGCTTAAAACCTGAGCTTTGGCCAGCTAAGATATAGCTGTATTAAACTGGGCATATAAGACAATTTAAGTACATTTTATCTGCACTTTTTTCAAATAACACAGCATTTTAATTGATTTATTTGTGTTGCATTGAATATTAACTGAACTGGAAGTTTTGACTTTGTTTTTTCAGTTAGTGTTTGCTAGATTTTATTGCCTGTTAGAATTCCTGCATAGACAGTAATTGCAGTCGGGGGTAGTCTCATTCATTGCTATCCTGTTACTGCCTATTTAAGTGGTACATTTTGGAATATTTTCTGCTTAAAACCTGAGCTTTGACCGGCTAAGATCTAGCTGTATTCAACTGGACATATAAGAGAATTTAAGTACCTTTTATCTGCACTTTTTACAAATAATACAGCATTTTAATTGATTTATTTGTGTTGCATTGAATATTAACTGAACTGGAAGTTTTGACTTTGTTTATTCAGTTAGTGTTTGCTAGATTGTATTGCCTGTTAGAATTCCTGCATAGACAGTAATTGCAGTTGGGGGTGGTCTCATTCACTGATATCCTGTTACTGCCTATTTAAGTGGTGCATTTTGCAATATTTTCTGCTTAAAACCTGAACTTTGGCTGGCTAAGATTTAGCTGTATTCAACTGGACATATAAGAGAATTTAAGTACCTTTTATCTGAACTTTTTTCAAATAATACAGCATTTTAATTGATTTATTTGTGTTGCATTGAATATTAACTGAACTGGAAGTTTTGACTCTTTTTTTTTAGTTAGTTCCCCACCCACACTCCCTGGTTTCGTTTTGGTGTTAATCTTGGTGGCTTTGAAATTGCCCGCCCCTCTTGTAAATTTGTGTTTGGATACTCCTTCTGGGCCCATCTCATTTGCTCACTCAACTGAGTGCAGTGAGATCATATTCTGATTTCATGCACTCCTACTGTGTACAAAGAGAGCATCTGGGAAAAAAATTAAGCTTGTTTCCTGCCTTTCCTGTAAGTGGTCTACACTGTTTGTAGGCTTCTTAGCTCACAAGCCTTTCTGTGTTGTAGGGAAGCCTTCTAGCTTAATTTTGTTTCTTAGAACTAACCAGTTTTCTAGTTTCAGCACTCAAATCTGTTTCTTTGAACACAGCACTTGTTCAGAACTCATTGTAAGCACTAAATAAGCTGCAAATTACTACAACAGTCAACTTTCCTCACTTGTCTAGAGGAAAGCAGTTTTTAGTACTTAATAAATAAGCACCTATCCAGGAATGTCTAAGGGTCATCTCCTGGTGACTTCTCCTGTCTACCTGTTGAATCTGGACATCTTGGGGCAATGCAGCAATTGCCTCATGTACACAGACAACCCTCTCCTCCTACCACCCAACACTACAACCTGTGAGAGATGCACTTATATAGCCAAACTGGAAGCAAAGCTCTCTTCACCCAAGACTGGACAAGACAGTCAAGAGGAGAAGGTAAACACTTGCACCACACCGCGCTCATCACATAGTCCCTCAAAACCTACACCACCAAAACACACACATAGAAACACAAAACACACACCTACATTCATGGAGGCTCTCGATAAAAACCTGCCCAAGCATCAGGGACCTCCAAAGCAGAAACGCAAGCAAACTCCACCCCCACCATAACCCAAATGACACATAGCCCACAAACTCAGTGTGCCACTCAACCACAGCCCATAAGACATAACATACCCAACACTCTAGTCATAGGTGACTCTATAGTCAGGCACACTGACGTTCCACTCACAAGGCTAAATAAGGAGAAAGTTACTGTCAGCTACCTGTCAGGTGCCAGGATCCGCTACATAATGCACGGACTCAGGTCACTCCACAACAAGTACAAATATGACACTGTTATTGTCCATGTTGGTGTGAATGACCTAAGATGTACCTCCCTGGACTACATGAAGAGAGACATGGAGGAGCTCTCCAATCTTGTAGCCCAGGCAGGTATGTCCCTAGCACTGAGTAGCATCCTGCCATCTCCCAGAATGACACCACAGTACAAGGACAAAATGATTGACTTCAACAATTGACTAAGCTTCTGGTGTCATTCTAAGGGGTTCCAGTATTTGTCTGCCTGGGATGACATGATCAACAGACCATGATGCTTTGCCAGAGATGGCCTGCACCTGCACTCTTAGGATTCCAGATACTGGCTAAGGCTCTTGCCACCCTTATAGTGCCTTTTTTAGGCAAGGTTCAAATGACAAATTCACCACTGTAACAGGTACAAGCAAGCAAAATCTGAAGGTAATGCTACTCAATGCTAGAAGTCTAAACCTCAAAATGCACTCACTCGAGGCACTCTTAAAATGGAGAACATCGACATCTGTGCAGTGACAGAGAACTGGTTCAAAGCTCCAGAGAGCACCCCTGCATTACCAAGCTATAATGCATACCACACCTTTCAGCCACCTAACCTGGAACGAACCACTAAAGGTGGAGGCGTGTCCATATTCATTAAGGATAGCCACACCTCCAGGCTAGTTGCACAGCATAATGCATCCAAGATTATCCAAGTGCAGCTAACTTTGGGCAGGACCGCAATCCAAATTCTAGCTTGCTACAGACCCCCCACCATGACCCAGGATTCCCACTCCTCATTCCTTGATACACTGGAAAATATTAGGGTACAACCCAACACCCTGATAATGAGCGATTTCAACTACCCCACCATTAACTGGGAAAACTACTCATGTACCAACTCTTTTGCTCAACGTTTTCTGGAATTCATAAATTCCAATGCCTTGGATTAAGTTATTCACATCCTCACCAGGGGCAGTAATATCCTAGACCTGGTCATTACCAACATGGGCAACATGTGTTCCACACAAGAGGTCAATTCCTTGTTGGTCAGATCCGACCACAAGCTAATCACCATAGACATCCACATCCCGTCCCCACCTCCAATTAGGGAAACCACTGTAAAAAACTTCTCCACAGCCAACTTTACACTTCTTAAGACAGAAGTGGCAAACTTCATGACACCCAAGCAGACTGACAATAGAGGTACAACTGCTGAATCCTACACAAATGCACTTTATAAGCACTTACACGAGTGCATAGATCATGCTATCCCTAATAGAACTAAGATGCTATCCTCCAAAAAAAGAAAGCCAATCTGGCGGTCCTCTGCCATAAACAAACTCTACAACAGAAGAAAGAAACTGTTGCAAAAAAGAGTAAAATTCCATGACTGAAGGAACTCCCTGGTCAACCTCAGTAAGAAGCCCTCATAAAATCCTCCAAAGCTAGTTATGAAAACACAATTGCCACTGACTCTAAAGACAACCACAAAGAATTCTATAGCTATGTCAAGACTCTCAATGGCAACACTCAGATCTGCTCTGAGTTACAGCACAATGGCACTAAATATACAGAACCAACTGATATTGCCAACATCCTGGCAGATAGGTTCAGTGCTAACTTTACCCCCCTCTCACCCCCTAGAGGGCCCATCTCTATACCGGAAGAATGCAAAGTTCCTGTAATCACGGCTGCACAGGTAAAAACACACTCTCCAAAGCCAAGAATACAGCATCCATGGGACCTGACAATATCACAGGCTGCATTCTACACGAACTACAGAATGAACTGGTACCCTACCTAAGTACCATGTTCAATCATAGCCTCACCTCAGGCTTTGTGCCCACTGAATGGTGCACCACAACGGTTATCCCACTCCACAAAGGGAGAGCCATGACGGACTCCGGGAACTACCTCCCCATTAGCCTGATGAGCCTGGTCTGCAAGGCCATGGAACATATCATCATGGAACTCATAAACAAAGACATTGGTAATCTCCAAACTCTGGACCCTACCCAGTTTGGGTTTGTAAAAGGCAGATCATGTCTCCTAAACCTGATTGACTTCTTTGAAGCAGTCACCAAAGCCATAGATGAGGGTAAGGTGGTTCACACAGCTTTATGAATAAAGTTAATGTTTATAAACTGATAGAGACTGTGCTATATAATAATTTTATTCTGCTCAACAAAGAATTTTACTTACAATTGGAAAGTGTGTCTATGGGTTCAACATGTGGGGGGTCTATATGCGACTGTGGTAATGCTCCAATGGGAAAAGAGATTTTTAATAAATTCACCTTACTTTTCATTTTACAAATTTTACATGCGGTTTTTAGACAATATTTTTATTTTTTGGACCGGTCCTTCTGAAATAATTCCTGAGTTTTTAGATTATGTGAACAACTTGACAAGTTTCTTGAGATTTACCCACTCCATTGGCCTTGTTGAAAGTTTATATTTGGATATTAGACTGATGAAAGACAGGGAAAAGAAAATATTCAAATCATAATTTTTTAGGAAATCTACATTCTCAAATAATTATTTGCACTATGATAGTTCCCACCCTTACAAACAAAAACGAGCTGTGGTTAAAGGGCAGTTTGTAAGGGCTGCATGTATGGTCACCTTCTTTAACAGTTTTTTAGATGAATGCGACAAGCTGAAAGACATGTTTATTTGTAGGGGCTATCCATTCTGTCTTGTAAATGAGGTTATGCTGGAAGTAATCAACAAGCATGAAAGAGGGTATTTTTTGCCTATTTTGAATCAAAAGGCAGGGAACTGTAATGTGGATTACATCTTGGATAATTATATAGAACATACATTGTGTTGTAATACACTGAATATGCAAAGTGTGGAGCATAAGGAACCAAGTAATTTTAATACTGCATTTGTTACTACATTTAACAGCTCAAGTAGGAACATAGCTGATATACTGGCCAAGAATTGGTTGGTTATTGTAAGGAGATGAGGGAAATGGCCAGCGAAAAACCTTGTATAGTGTATAGAAAGCACAAATGCCTAAAGTGAGTTTGAATCAGAAATGTTCATGTAACACTGAAAGATTGGTATACTGTGCATTCTGCTTCAAGTGTCCTTGTTTTAATATAGGCAAGATGGAAAGGAAATTTAGGAACCACATTTATGTATATCTCAGGGATATAAAAAACAAAAATGTAAAGAATGCATTAGTGAAACATTGTATGGAACATGTTGACCATGGTTTTAAATTTATTATCATTGAGAAACTTACCCCAGACATAAGAGGTGGCCCATGGACATTAATTTTGGAAAAACACAAGGCTTTATGGCAACTGAGAAGTAATGCCACATAGTGGCCAGGCGTAAATGATGCATTTTCATTATCCTGTTTTCTAAAACTTAAGGCATTAGAAAGATGAATTTTCTTTATTGTGTGCTTTACATTAGATTATGCTAATACTGTTTCCACATTTATTATATATTATTTATTATATTATATATATTCTTTTTGTACTAGTTTTATTATTATATATATAGGTTTTTACATAGTTTTTAGTAATTCACAGATTGTTATGCTTTACTATGAACTGAGTGTGCTGGTGGGTATGTTTTAACATTAATTAGGAGGGTTGATTTAGTTGCATATGCTGTAATCTAGTATTTAAAGAGTTGTCTCATTCTTATTTCTTTGTCTGAAGAAGTCTCTGAATCAGCAGAGAAAAAAGTGTTTATCTGATTATGATGTATCTTGCTTAATAAAAGTTTTCATTGTACTACAGCGGCCTGTGGAAAAAGAATGGATTTTTTACATTATTGTGATCCCCAGCTCTGCTTGTGTTCAGTTTTCTTGCTATTTGTGTCTATAATGGTTATACCATTTTGAGTGGCTGTTCCCCCTGTCAATCCCCTCCATTAGATTCCTTTACAGGGCCTGCTGGTGTCATCCACCTAAGATGCACAGTAAAACACTCTCCCTGCACGTAAACTCTGTGGTGCATGCTATTACATACATAGCACTGTAGTACATACAACTAGAGAGGCAGTTTTTGCGCTTGTTACTACTCAGCCAAGCTCCTCGTGGTCCTGCAGAGTGGTGCTAGCAGCAGAGAGGCTAAAAGAGCGACTGCTAACCTGATAAAAGTGTTTTTTTTTCCTGCTACTACCTGGGCGACTGTCCGATCCAGCTAAACTGCAAGTTTTTTGCACCTGCACTTTTAAAGTTTGTCCTGTTTGTTGCATATACCTGTTGAGGCTCCACACTCAAATGCGCTAGCCTGTGTTACATATTTATTGCATTTTCCTGCTGTTTGTTGCAAAAAAGAAAAAAAATATATATCCTTGTTTCCTGTCTTTCCTGACCTAGAGTAGTCCAAATACAGGCTTTGCTATATTCTGGACTTTTGGAAAGTTCCTGTGTTGCCCATTTCCTTTCTTGGATAAAGGGAGGCTTCTTTGTTCACCAGTAGCAGTGGGGAGCTTAGATCAGCCTATCTATCCCTGGAGGAGTGTTCCCAGCACAAGAATCTGGTAGTCTATTGGCCGTTTTGGGCCAATTTCTAGCTCTTTCAAGTCCCCCTGTATAAAACCCGCTTTGGCGCGGTTTTTGCGCTTGTTACTACTCAGCCGAACTCCTCATGATCCTACAGAGTGGTGCTAGCAGCAGAGAGGCTAAAAGAGCAACTGCTAACCTGATAAAAGTGTTTTTTTTCTGCTACTACCTGGGCAACTGTCCAATCTAGCTAAATTGCAAGTATTTCTGTTTCTTGAACTGTTTTAAACTGTTTAAAGTTGTTTTTGCATCTGCACTTTTAAAGTTTGTCCTGTTTGTTGCATTTACCTGTTGAGGCTACACACTCAAGTGTGCTAGCCTGTGTTACATATTTATTGCATTTTCCTGCTGTTTGTTGCAAAAAAGAAAAAAAAAATATCCTTGTTTCCCATCTTTCCTCACCTAGAGTAGTCCAAATACAGGCTTTGCTGTATTCTGGACTTTTGGAAAGTTCCTGTGTTGCCCATTTCCTTTCTTGGATAAAGGGAGGCTTCTTTGTTCACCAGTGGCAGTGGGGAGCTTAGAGCAGCCTATCTAGCCAATTTCTAGCTCTTTTAAGTCCCCCTGTATAAAATCCGCTTTGGCGCAGCTTTGCGCGATTTTGCACATAGAGCAGCATCAGGCAGCTCCGCTTAATTGGGTTTAAACCATTCTCGGCCCCACAAAGTCTGCTCTTCACTTTTTCCCTTAGAACTGATCTAGTTCTCATAATAAACACCCTATTCCTACTCTAAAGCCTGGCACTTGCTCACTAAAGCAATTATATAAGTCAGCACTAAAAAAGTAAAAGCACTACACCCTCAGAAACTCCCCTTGAGTACCTTGTTCTCCACTGGCCCTTGATTTTCAATTATAAAGGAATTCCCAATACAATTCTAGCATGTCCAAAGGTCATTTGTCAATCGCCTCTCTGGTCTAGCTGGTGAATCTGGGAATCTTGAGGCAATGTTACAACTGCCTCATGTACACAGACAACCCTCTCCTCCTCCCAACAAATTCCAACACATGTGAGAGATGCAATCATATAGCCAAACTGGAGGCTAAGCTCTCTCAACTCAGTACTGGTGTAACCAGTCAGGAGGAGAAGGAAACCACACTCACTACAATTCCAGTCTCACATAGACCTACCACGACATCAAACCAAACACGTAAACACACAAAAACATACTCGGATGCTCTAAATAAAAATCTGTCTAAGCAGAAGAGACCTCCAAAGCAGACACCCTTGCAAGCACTACCCCAAAACAAAACACATGCAACACATAGCTCACAAAGCTAGTGTGCCGAACAGTCGCAGCCCTTAAGGCTAAACAACACACCTGATACACTTGCAATAGGTGACTCTGTTGTCAACACACTGACGTCCCGCTCACCAGGCTGAACAAGGAGAAGGTCACGGTGAGCTGCCTGTCGGGCGCTTGGATCCGTCACATAACACAAGCATTCAGGTCACTCCAAGGCAAGTACAAATATGACTCAGTCATTGTCCATACTGGTGTGAATGACCTGAGATGTACCTCCCTGGACTTCATGAAAAGAGACATAGAGGAGCTCTCTGAGCATGTAGCCCAGGCCGGTATGACCCTGACCTTGAGTAGCATCTTACCCTCACCAAGAATGATGCCACAATATGAAGACAAGATGATCAATTTCAACAATTGGCTTAAGTATTGGTGTCATTCAAAGGGGATCCAATACCTGTCAGCCTGGGATGACATGCTCGACAAGCCACGATGCTTCGCTAGGGACGGCTTGCACCTGTCACCCCTGGGATTTCAGATATTGGCAAAGGCTCTTGCCACCCCCATAGTGCCTTTTTTAGGCAAGGCTCAAAAGACAATCCCACCTCCATAGGTATCACAAGGGATAAGAAACTAAGAGTAATGCTACTCAACTCCAGAAGTCTAAACCTCAAGATGCATGCACTCGAAACTCTCCTTAGCATGGAGAACATCGATATCTGTGCAGTAATAGAAACCTGGTTCAAGGCTCCTGAGAGCACCCCAGCACTACCAGGTTATACCTTATACCATGCTTTTCGGCCCCAAAACTTGAACCGAACCACGAAAGGAGGGGGAGTATCAATATTCGTCAAAGATACCCACACCTCCAGGTTGGTGGCACAGCACGAAGCATCAGAGACTATCCATGTGCAACTAACAGTGGGTAAAACTGCCTTCCAGTTTATAGCCTGCTACAGTCCACCCTCCCAAACCCAGAAACCCCACTCAGCCTTCCTCAGAACATTGGAAAATATGAAGGTCTCTCCAAACACCATTATATTGGGTGACTTCAACTACCCAAACATAGACTGGGAGCATTATTCTAGCTCCAACACCCTAGCCCAAAGGTTCCTAGAATTTATAAACTCAAATGCTATGGAACAACTTGTTACCACTCCCACAAGAGGGGAAAACATACTGGACCTGATCATCACCAACATGGGTGCTCTATGCTCCAGACCAGAATTGTATCCCTCACTGGTAAGATTAGATCATAAGCTAATCTCACTGGATATTCACATCCCGACCCCACCCCCTGCCCAGAAAACCACAGTGAAAAACTTCTCTAAAGCAAATTTCACACTCCTCAAAACCGAGGTGGAATCCTTCAAAGCCCCCGGGTCTGTGGAAAATACGGCCCAGACCGCAGAATCCTTTATAAACGCATTCTATGAACACCTTCAGGAATGCATGGATCATGCAATCCCAGATAAAACCAAGACCCAATCCTCCAAAGGCAGGCGTCCTGTCTGGTGGACCCCATCCATAAACAAACTATACAATAGAAGGAGGAAGCTACTACATGATAGAGCAACATCCCAAAACGGGAAGGCATCTCTGATCAGTATTAGCAAAAAACTACGGGCACTCATAAAATCATCTAAGGCCAGCTTCGAGAGAAAAATTGCACAGGACACTAAGGATAATCACAAGGCTTTTTTTAGTTATGTTAGGAACCTGGGTGGGAATTCCCAGATATGCTCAGAATTAGTCCAAAATGACAAAAAATGCACCAAACCCACAGACATTGCAAACATCCTAGCTGACAGGTTCAGAGCAAACTCCCCCCACCCTCCCCACCAAAAGGGCAAATATCTATCCCAGCAGAGTGCTACCCCCCTGACATCTCAGATGCTCAGGTAAGAGCCGCCCTCTCCAAAGCAAAACACACAGCATCAATGGGACCACACGGTGTCCCAGGCTGCATCCTACATGAACTCCAAGAAGAGCTAAACCCAAACATAAAACTACTGTTCAATCTCAGCCTTACTACAGGATATGTACCCAGAGAGTGGCGTACAGCAACAGTGGTCCCTCTCCACAAAGGTGGTACCTCAACGGATCCTGGAAACCCCATAAGCCTGACTAGCTTGGTCTGCAAAGTTATGGAAAGGATCATCATGGACCTCATAAATAAAGATATTGGGGACCTACAGACACTGGATCCTACCCAGTTCGGCTTTGTTAAGGGCAGACCCTGCCTCTTAAACCTGGTTGATTTCTTTGAAACAGTCACCAAGGCCATTGATGAGGGGAAGGTGGTCCACACAGCTTACCTGAACCTTGCAAAAGCCTAAGATACAACACCCCACTCGGGCATTATAGATAAGCTCACCAGCTTAAATATAAACCCCTATGTCACTAGATGGGTTGCAAACTGGCTCAAGGACAGAACCCACATGGTTAGAATTGCTGGAGCCATGTCAGACTCAAAACCAGTTACAAGTGGCATCCCACAAGGCTCAGTCCTGGGACCTCTCTATTTCGCTATATATTTCTTGGAGGTACAGGCCAACACGGAAGGCCTGTGGCTGACCAATTTCGCAGATGACTGCAAACTAGGCACCATAATCCACTCTCCAGCTGACACAAGCATCCTACAAAAGGGCCTCATAGAAACAGACAACTGGTGTCAGAGCCATGGCCTCAATCCAAATGCCAAAAAGTGTATAGTCATCCCGTTTGGCAAAAACAAAGTGCCCACAAATTACCACATAGATGGTAATCCATTAAGTACGGAAGAAGTAATTAGGGACCTGGGGACCCGAGTTGATAGCAATCTCTCATTTGAAAACCACGTGGCCAAAGTGGTTAGAAAAACATTTTATATAGCCCACCTAATCATGAAGGGATTCACATCTAGATCAGGGGAGGTCATCATGCCTCTTTACTCATCCCTCATCAGGCCCATAATTGAGTACAATGCCCTTTTGGGATGTACCTTACCAGACACCTGCAGCAACTGGAAAGACCCCAAAAGTACCTCACCAAGAGGATCAAAGGGCTCAAACAGATGCCATATGCTGCCCAGTTAAAGAAACTCCAGCTCTACTCAGTGGCATACCGCCTGCTCAGAGGCGATCTGTGCCTGACATATAAATCCATGTCCAACCCAGAATTAATGGACATGCTGCACCTCAGAAAATCCAAATCCCATCGAGCTACATGCTCGAGAGGCTTGAACCTCAGCACTGAAATAAATAGGACATGCTGGAGGGACAGATTCATAACGCAGAGGCTCCCTTCACTCTGGAATAAAATCCCAGTCCAGGTTAGGCAGAGTCCCTCATTGACTCTCTTCAAGAAGAATCTTGATGAGTGGATGGGAGATCGTCGGTTTACCCCGGGTATCACTTCTGTGTCACTGTTAGACAGAGGCACAGTATACTAACCTTGAAAAAGGGCATAGCAAAATTAATTTAAAATGGGTGGTGAAAGCCAAACACACTCTGGCTAGGTTTATAAATGCCCTAGGGCAGATAGCCTAGTATGAACCTATGAACCTATAAACCTATAATTGCAAAACTGGCAACTCTGTGAGTGTACATGTGTGTATGCATACCCCACTGCAGCAATGTGGCTATTTTCCTGTGTTTGTGTGCAACAGTTCTACAATTTTAAGACCTTGTGCAAACCTGTTAACCCCCTGAGTGGCAACCTTTACAGCGCCTACAGATGTCCTCCACCTGAATAGTAGTGTACAACACTATAAAAACATATAAGCTCCATGGTGCATGTGATATGTATGTAGTGCTATAGTATTTACAATTACAACTAGACAGGTAGGAGTTCCACTTTCACCAAGGGCAGTTCGTGTGTGTGTGTGTGTGTGTGTGTGTGTGTGTGTGTGTGTGTGTGTGTGTGTGTGTGTGTGTGTGTGTGTGTGTGTGTGTGTGTGTGTGTGTGTGTGTGTGTGTGTGTGTGTGTGTGTGTGTGTGTGTGTGTGTGTGTGTGTGTGTAGTATATCCCCTTGCAGCAGTGTGACTGTGTGTTGGCCAACACCTGTCCTACTGTGCAGGTAGCAGTCCATGTTTGGCCAGGTGTGTCCTGTAAAAACAACAAAAGCAATATGTAGGTCCCAAGAGTGTAGGACAGCAAGCATTTCCTACATGTGTGTAATAGTTGCATAAAGCAGTCATTTTACATCAGAAGCACCTTAATGTTCTGAGACTTAGCATAATTTAGGGAAATGCTATAAAAATAAGTTGTCATATTGGCAGATCAAGAGAGGTCCTGTCCTTTGCACTTGTCATGGTTATGGTTGTCCTGCCATCTCTCATGATACTACATGAAGTATCCCACATTGGGCATTTGTTAAGGTGGCATCCCTACTATGTGTTGCCTATGTGTGTGCAATATTTATACATGTTGAGGCCCTGTGAGTAGATGCTGCCCCTAAATAACCCACATATATCTAGGCATGAATGCTAACCTCCACCACCCACATTTACAGGTACTGACTAAGGCTGTGGTGACTGTTAGTTGTGTGCTGTCTGTCACTGACCCCAAAAATGATGTTAACACACTGCAACAGGGTCTTACAATGGGTACAGACTGGCGGCAAGGTCCTGGCCTCATCCTAAATGCAGAAAACAGTACTGATATACCATACGGCAAGGACATGGCCCAACTGTTTGCCACATCATTGGCATCCCTATAAACACACAACCTGTGCTGAGAGATCTGGGTACTCAGTTTGATAACAATGTCGCATTCAACCGTCATGTAGTGACAGTGGTCAGAAAGGCCTTGTACATGGTTCAACTCATTGGTAAAGGGAGTGCATCCAGAAAAAAGGTGGACATTACCTCTGTATAGTCCTCAGTGTAATTTAGTATAATGGCCCATCTGATATGTACCTATTGACATCTGCACCAACTGGAAAGGCCATAGTAATACCCACAAAGGTAATCCATGGCCTCCAACACCTGTCCCATGCAGACAGCCTCTTATCAGTAGCTCCCCACTCGGTATCAGACAGGTTGCCCAGAGGTGGGCTGTGGCACACCTACAAGACAATGTTGGACCCTGCCCTTTAACAGCTGCCCCATATATGTGAGTCTAATTCCTCACACATTACCAGCACAACAGGCTTGAATCTGGTTTGTCTCCCAGAGGCTGCCCTGTCTCAGGAATGCAGTTCCCATACATTTCAAACAGAGTACCATGCAGACCTTCATCAAGTATAACCGAAATGAGTGGAAGGGATACCACAAATCTGTCCCAGGGGTCCCACCTGTGTCCCTCAATGACAGAGGCAATAGGTGCCGACTGATGATTCTGTTGGGGATAAACTAATGGTTAGGCTTGCAAGAGCCTCAGGGCCAATATCCTAGTAACATCCTATGATCCTATGATACTGGAATCCTGCAAAGGAAACCCCAAGCACACATTGGCAACATCCACTACAGACAATTATCTCCCCTTCTTCACATATGTCTGCAACATCAAAGGAAGCACTCAGATCTGCTCAGTAGTGGTGGTCAAGGTCACCAGATATACAAGCACTGTAGGTATAGCATACCTGCTGCCTGTCAAATTCAGTGCAGTCTTCACCTCCTGTCCCCCCATCAGTACATCAGGTCATCCCCAGTACCTGCCACCTTCCCCTTATATGTAGGGAACAGGTCACTACTGCCACCTCAAAGTCATGGTATACAGCCACCATGGGAGCTTATCACATCACAGGATGCATCCTACATGACCCCAAGCATGAACTTGCAGAACCATAAGGCTCTGCATTCCACCAATGCCTGACTACCACCTTTTTCCCAACTGAGTGGAGAATACCCACCCCTTCACATTAAAGTAGGGTGTCCACCAATCTGGCACATTATTGAATCATCAGCATAACAAGGCTGATCTGCAAGGCCATGGCACAGTTTATAGTGAACCTCATTAACAAGAACATCGGTGACCTCCACACACTCCATCATGCACAGTTAGGCTTTGTCAAGGTGGGGATCAGGTCTGTTACAGTTGGTTGACCTCTTTGACACAGTCACGAAAGCCATGGATGGGGGTGACAGTGCAAACTGCCTACCTAGACCTGGCCAAAGACTTTGACAGTATTCCCACTTGGCTATAATAGATAAACACTCCCATCTAGGCATCAGTCCATACGTCACAAGATGGGTAGCACACTGGCACACTGACAGGACCCACCTAGTCCACATAGTGGAATACCCCCAAGCTTTACACCCATAACTATAGGCACAACCTGGTCTTCTCTGCTTGGGCCTCTGTTATGTGTGATGTACTCTTCTGAGGAGAGGGCACAGCCATTGGGCTATGGCCAACCATGTTTGCAGATGACTGCATGCTGGGTACTGTCACCAGATTCCCTAGTAATGTGGACATCTGCCAAGAGGGTCTCACACAGACACATCACTGGTGCCAGAAACATGGCTTCAGACTGCATATCATGACATGCTGTATCATCACCTTCGAGTGGAGTGACATCCCCACATATTATCACAGTACAAACAACATCCTAAACATGCAATTAGTCGAGAGGTTTATGTGCACACAGGTTGATAGCAACATCACATATGCTCACAATGTTGCTTCCGTTGTAAGGAAAACATTCTACATAGCCCACCTCATACATAATTATATGCCATCCAGGGACATGGGGGGGGTCACACCATCTCTGTATTCCCCCCTAATAAGGACCATTATTGAGTATAATGCTACTGTGGTCATTTACCTGGCAAAACACATGTAGCAGCTGTAGGGATCAAAGAGGCTCCCCAGCATGGAATACCAAGGCCTTACACATCTACTATACACAGATTAGCCTATCCCTCTACCCAGTTTCAGACAGACTCCTCACAGGTGACCTCTGTCTGGCATACAAGGCGATCACTGACTCCACCATGAAGGGACTATTGCACAACTGCAAATCAGGCTTCACTCTATTAACTGGCACAAACACCCTCAACCTGGTGTGACATCAACAAGACCTATTGGCAAGACAGATGTGTGTTCCACACACTCACCCAGCTGTGGAATGAGCACTCTGTCCACATCAGCCAGGGTATCTATCTATATGCACCTTTTCAAGTGAGACCTGAATAAGTGGATAGTTAACAGGACATATTTACTTGGGATACCATCTGTGTCCCTGTTAGACTGGGGCATCAGGTATTGACTTGAACACATATGGGCTAAACTCTGCACTAGGCTTGTAAGGGCCTCAGGGCCAATAGCCAACTAACCCCATATGATCCTAGGTATACCAGTTATGGCCCTGTGTGCTGTGATGGACTGTGTTGTTATGTCTCCACTCCCACCACTGATATATACTGTGGCATGTCCCCTATGGGTGACATACCAGTATCATGTCATACATCCCCCATCTGACCAATAGGTGAATGATAACCAGGTGTGTGGGGACAGTCCAGTAACATCTGTGTGACACAATTACAGACAGCACTGCAAATGGGCTGTAAAGTATCCTCCTTGTGGGAGTCCAACATCTGCAGTACACAGATATTTTCAGACTATGTACATGTGCCTGATATATGTGGACCCTCTGCCAGACAAATGTGGATGTCTGGAAAGCAGTTGGACAATATGTAGTGGTTGTTACCAAACTGTGGGGAATCTGGCTGTCACATACCAGACACCTCAGAAAACAGTTATGGTACTTCAATATCTGTTACAGTATTCATCCCCTCACATTGCATGCTCAATATGTACACTCAGTTGCTGAGGTGGAGCCTGTGTCCCACAATACTACTGGTTATAACCTGCTGTCCTGCTGTAGGGGGTCAACAGGTATGCTAGAGATAGCTCTCAGGCAATGATATATAGGTGTTGAGTACACAGTGACCTAGCCAGAGTAGGTCAGGAACAGTCAGGGATACCTGGACTATGTTTGAACTATGCCTGTGTGACATTCATAGCATGAGAGGAGCAGACTAACAGTACGTCATGTGATATGGCATCTATATCCATCACTACTGACTGTCACTATTGTCTAATGCACAATCCAGTTGCATTCGTACATGAGCTGACCATTGCTGGGGGGACTAAAGGGCCAGACCTGCGATCTATGTCACAGTAGACAGAACCAAGAGGAAAGCCTGTAGCTGCCGGACAGCTGACTAACAGCGACATGTAATTCCAAGATATTTACCAGAGACCTCTATTATTGTAATCCCTAATTCCCATGCCTGCATCCCCCAACTGCATCCACTAACATGGGGAATACTATTACATACCTGGTATAGTGCTGTACTCCTTTATGTTCAGAAATCCTGTGGTAGAATGCAAGGATAGCGCATTCTGTCATCATAGAGAAAGTGACAGACCTGTGTACCATAGGCAGCAGCTTACCTTTTGTAGGTAATGATCATGAACAAAAAAGAGAAATCATAAAAGAAAGTAAACTGCACCAAACTTCCATGAACCAACAACGTTTATTTCATAAACACACAGAAAAAAATGGGAGCGCTTTCGTGACTATCAATATCTCTTCATCAGAACAGATGAAGCGATATTGATAGTCGCGAAAGCGCTCACGGTTTTTTGTTATATTTTCTACAATGATCATGAACAACTGATTGTCTATGCACCAATCTGTGGCTCAGACTTGCTAATTACATTAAGAACAGCTGGGTTGTATTTTCATTAGCCCAAGTCAAGGGAACACAGTGCTGTATTTGAGGCCTTCATGTAGGCCTTGACCCTTTTTCTGGCCTGTGAGAAGGACATTATCAAGGTGTGGGGACTACAGCATCACAGAGAGTAGGTTAAAATACTGCCCACTGTTTGGATTTATGTCATAGTCCACAGTTTTGCATGCCATGTTTGGCCATTGTTAACAGACTTTCTGAATATGTGGCAGTTTACTGTTTAAACATGTGGGTTGAGGTCAGTAAGGAGACAGACAGATGTGAGTGTCATACATCATTTGCATCAGATTATGCTTACTGCTGCAGTAGCCGCTGGTCTATCAGCTGTGTATGTTTGTAGGGGAGGACTTCGACACATGTCCCTGTCACTTCACCATTTCCCCCCAACCCTTTATATATGAGTGTTGTATGGATTCCCTGTTTTATATGTTTGGGGGGTATGGTAGATCTGTAGCAGTTAGCTGAACATACCGATGCATATGTTGCAGGCTGCAGCTGCTGCATTCTGCCTAGGAGCCATACTGAAGACTGCGATCACATTTCGGGACAGCAAGCCATATATGTGAGTGAGGGAGCAGTGTCAGCTCTGTTGTCACAAAATAGCCAGGGTGAGGGTACCCATAACATTCCAGGTGAGGCATGTGCCTCTCGTACATATGTTATGTAATAGTATTATCTAGAGAGTGGTAGGTGACATTTAGGACACCTATACATATTTGTGAAGTGTGTCCCAACCTACAGTCCTTTAAGGTGCTAATATGGGTGGCAGTGACTGCACTAGCAGAAATAATTCAGCTTAAAATTGCATGGCTCAATCATTTAATTGTTCCAACAATAATGTACTTGACATGCAACATACTGGAATAGAAGTCAGGACCGTGGGTGGAAAAATGTTATGCATTCCAGGAATGTAACAGACTGAGCTATGGAGTCAATAGTATAGCAGGTGTATTTGCAAGACATGTGCATGCATACCGTCTGTTACATAGGATTGGCATGAACTTGTGTGATCGGGTGGGTATGATGTGTGACACTGAACTGTATGTCATGATTTCATAATCTGAATGTGCACTGACTTGCCAGTATGTCAACACACAGCATAGGTTGTGTGACTAGTCTGCAAAATGTAGGTGGCACAACTGTGGACATTCTGCAACAGTCTGTGCAGTTGTCAGCTCTACCTGATATCTTAGACCTCATGTACATCCACCAATATTTATTTGTGTGTGTACTGGTTTGGTCTCTGTATCATGGTCCCAAGTACGTTGTCATTTTCCTTATTACATGTACAAGCAGTGCCACTGGCAATAAGGATATGTTTCTGGAAACAGCTATTATTTTCTCATAGCTGAATGGTCTAGTGGGCCAATGCCCTGTGCTGTAGTGGACATGGTCCTGGTTTGAAACATGGCAGGGCTGAATGTTTTTGTGATGTGCATCACTGATAAACAAGACAAGTTTATGGAAACACCTGTTAGTCTTCAAAGATGACTGGCCGAATTGGGCCAATGTTTTATGTCATAATTGGCAGGGTCCCTGGTTCAAGACTTACCAGGTTGATTATTTTGCTGATGTGCAGAACAGTGTCAGAAAGACAGAAGGTGATTAAAGCAGCTTTAAGCAGGTTAGCATGGCCCGCAGTGATGCGAAGCATCATTTAGCCCTGCTTAAACCCATGCAATTTCCAAAAAAAGAAAATAAAAAAGGAATGATAGGAAAATGGTGAAATGGGGGCAAGCATGTGGAAAAACATTGTGAAAGGCAGGTAGGGATGTACAGGATGGGTGTAGGAAAGGACCAGAACTCTCCCTTTCTTCTACACTAACAGCTCTGCAGGTTGTAGACAATTTGGAATTTGAAGCCTCACCTCCCAGAGGGAGGGGTGTGGGTGACATAGCTTTTTTTGATTAATTGCTGTAATGATTGATTGTTGGCAGTGTAGGTGTGGGCGAAATTGAGACCTATGTATGCAGTGATATCTTTTTGTTTGACTGATGCCCATTTTTTTTTTAAGGAGAGAGTAGCATGTTGGGGAAGGGATATAGGTACATGTGGGGAGGTAAGTTGGGTAGGAGAGGTAGCATTTGCAAACAGACAAGACAGACAAGACAGCAGACAGGGGCAGTATATGACACATGAGGGGGGTGAACACCTTGGACAGGGAGGGTGTTGTGGAATTAGAGAGCCAAGTGTCCCCAGATGGCAGCAGTGGGACTGAGCTCCCCAACCATGGGCAGTCACCACTGCTCCTTCAAGGCCACAAATGTGGCTGTGCTGGAGGTCAGCCTGCCCCTACTGGTGCACCAGTCTGCCCTCAATCTGGTGCAGTTGCTTGTTCATATCACGCTGGACAATCCTGCTCAGAGTCCCTGGGAGCTGTCACTAGGTGACCACTCCCTCTCCACATCCATCTCCGGGGGGGGGGGGCAGGACTCATCCCCTGAGGCATTTCCAACTGTGGGTACCTGCTCACCAGTGAAAGGGATTCCTGTTTAACTGGTGAAGTCGAGTGCCAACCGGTCCCAGGCCTATGATTTATATTCCAAGCCCTGGTACTAGCCCTGCAGCAGCCGGATGTCATGGTCTTTCTCTAGGATTCCAACTATGACCCTGGACTCCAATATGCCCCACCACTGCTCTCAGAAGCTCGAACCGTCTCCAAGTCCTGCTATTGTTCCTGCATGGGTCAAACTCCAACAGGTTCTGGCTGTATTCACAAAGGCTGTTTTCCCCAAACTTTACCACCATTAGACCATTTTTAAAAATGCTAAGTGAAGCTTAGCACTGAGCAAGCCCACTGGCATTGCTTAGTACTACCCAAACCACCTAACTGGTGCTGTTCATTGCTAAGTACTGATAAAAAGGGTCTGGTTTAAGCATTGCTTGGTTTGGTTTAGCAGTGCTTACCAGAGCTTAGTTAAGGGCAAACCAGGGTTTATTAAAAATAAAAAAATATATTGAAATTAATTGTTCATTAATGATACTTTATTATTATGTGTATCTATTTTACTTATATCTCCTAACCTTATGTATTTTAATTATGTTATCTTGGAGTGTGACTTTAATGTATTGGACACGTGTGTAACTGGGGCTTTTCTCCTCAGGTCTACATTGAAAATAGGCTTTTGGCCCAGCTGGACTAACCCAGTTAACAGATGTCAATATATATATTTTTTATTACATTTTGCTATCACATGTAAATTCAAACCATGCACCTACTGCACACAAGGCCATGACTGTAACCATTCAGGTACCAGGGATATGGTAACTACAACTGTATATTTCTATATAGCTCTCAGTTATGTTTAAGCACTGCTGAGCATCCCGCAGTGCCACGCAAACCCAGTTTCTATTTTTAGATGTCTGTCACATGTCCATTACTAAGTGCCACGCAAACACAACAATTTAAAAAAAAATCACTATTAATTCTATTTCAGTGTCATCTGGCACTTTAACAGTGCAGGCGGTGTGCTACTCATCTTCAGACACTGTTAACACACCCCCTGCACTGATTCTGTAACTGTGTTATATGGCTCTCTCTCAGTAGCACACCTTCATTGATATGAAAGGGGTGCTGCTGAGGGGGAGCCGCAGACATGGCCACAGTACACTCTGTATAGGCTTCCCACTATTCCTACATGGAATTTATTAAATCCCCACCAATATTTCTGACTATGTTCTAAGTGAATGAAAGACACAATTACTAAACAATGATATGTATTTATACCTGTTTCCTATGGAAATTAAAAGAAAGTTTAATAGAACTTAATTTTTTTACTAGAAATCTCAATTTAAAGTGTATGTTTTGTATTATGAATTATGAGTTGGGCAATTTAGGAAACCAAGTGCTTTTATTCCATTTGGATATCCTATTATTCATGTCCTTGAGAAAGCTTGCAACCAAGGTGTATATTCGGCATATAACTGCTAATTTTAACAATTTAACTATTGAACAATGCAAACACCTGCAAGTTTAAAAGAAAACAGAAATATTATAATTGAAGTGCCTGACAAGGAAGTGGCAATTATGTTGATGAATAAAATTAATTTCTTGATGGCAAATGAGCAATTGTTAGATGATACCATTAGTTACAAGAAGATTTATAGATTTGAAGTGGACAAGATTGTGATGAATGTAAAAACAAGTATATATAATATTCATATAATAATATATAATAATATTATAATAATGGGTCTATTGACAATGTTCTTTTGGCATTTTTTAATGCTGAACATCCATGCATTGCTATTGTCTATGGATTACCAAAAATATATAAAGATGTTCAGCATCTGCCTTCATGACCTATTGTTTAATCTGGGGTGGATTACAATACCTATTTCTATATATTTGGAGACAGTTATGAACAAATATTCAAAGTTTATAGACAGTAATTTTATGGATAGTTATGATTTTTTGAGACATTTGACTGCATAAAATCATAATAACCAAGGAAAAGAAGTAATATTAGTAACATTAGATATAGAACTGCATTTTATAAAAATACCCAATGAATATGTATAGAGGCAATTAGGAATATTTAAGTGGACCTACCAGGATCTATAGTAATTCATCGAACAGTCACTTCAGCGAATGTTCATATCTGTGAAACATTTACATAAGGAAATGAAGCAGTTGGCCAGCAGCACAAATTTGCCCTTTTTCCCACTATAGTGTGATCTTGGAGTTAGTATATATACTTAAGAAGGTGTGGGTGGTGAAGCCCCCCCCCCCACACTTTTGTGGGATTTACATACTGTGGTGTCTATTCTAGTGTTGTTTAGTTTATAAATTCTATTTGCGAGTTATGTTTGTTAGTGTTTGAGAATAATGTATTTATGTTCCAAGATGAAGTATATTTGCAATATTCTGGGGTAGCCATGGGTACTCTGATGGCGAACACATATGCTAATCTAGCTATATCAACTTAGTAGCAAGAATACATTTATCAAGAACATAACCAATGCAAATAGGATGTATTTTTCAAAAAGCATTTTTGGATGATATATTATATCCCCACTATGGGATGGTATGATAATGGATTTAAATAACTTTATTTATTATATAAATTGTACTACACCTTTTTTGAAATTTAAAATGTGTGCAAAAAGACATGAAATATAGGTTTCCTTTATATTCTACTACTTGAAAGCACTTTTAATTTAGAGATCTCTTTATACAGAAACTATATGAAGAATGTTACATATATTTATAGAAGTAGCATGCATCTAGGTTGTATTTCTCCTGATATAGTACGTGATCAAATGATAAGGATATCTAGGACAACTACTGGTGCAGATGTATATGATATAGTAGTTAATAACTTAATTAAATAATTTGAAGGAAGGGTTTGCCATGAAAATATATTAATGGACTTGATAAGTCAGGCATATAGAGAAAGAACTGCTTTGGCCAATCCTGTGTTTAGTAATGTAAGCTCACAGGCTAATGATAATACTTTTAAAGAAAGAAATATTAAAGAACATAATTTTAACTATCCCTAATTTTTTTTTTTTATTTTATTTTATTTGACATTTTTTTTGCCAAGATATTCCTACCAGGAATGTACCTGTTTTCAGGGGATGCCTGGGGAGAAAAGCTCCAGAAGTACATTAGCAAGATTACAAATTTACACAGATTACAAACCTTGTTAAATCAGCAAAAAAAGTACAGTTTGTGCATACATGAAAGGATAGGAAAAAAATTCAGAACCCACTTTATAGAGACATTAATAAGCAATATTGTTAGAACACAATATATACAGACAATAGCATTTTTACATTAAATAGAATTTTGTTTTCTAATAGATAAAGGGTCAAGTAAAAATTTCACAGTAATGGTATACTGAAGAAAAGGCCAGAAAGGAGGGTAAGTCACAAGGGGAAGTAGGATGGGATTAGAGAATGTTCAGAAAGTCCAGGTATAATAGAATGCTCTTGGGCACTAAGATGTAAATCATGGGCAGTTCCAGTTATTGGACAGATGTTCTTTCAGTCGAGACTTAAAGGAACAGTAATGAGGCATTAGTCTGACTGATTCTGGAATACTATTTCAGGGTTTGGCCACATACTAGGAATACAAGCAATCTCCCTTAGATCTTGAGAGCTAAACACTGCGCATGAGGTGTAATTAAAATAACAAAACACCTGGATCACCTCGTGATTTCTATACAAAAACCTATGTAGCACTATATGGGTCAAATTAATTTATTTCCTAAAGCAGTCTTGGAAACATTTTTGTAAGAAAACACTACAAGAATATCCCCACACAATCACTTTTACCCATATTGAATGTGTATTGTAAACAAAACTACATATTCCTGTTAGAAAGTGTGACCTTGGTAACTACCCCTAATGTGCTGCTTTGTTCTACAAGCGGCTGTAACAGCAACATGTACACCATAATGAAACTTAAGATGCTGAAACAAAGAGTAAAATACCTCCATAACTTAACCATAACTCAAGTGTAAGTCATCTTGAGGAACGTTCCTTATTTGGGGTACTAAAAGTTCACGTTCCTCAAAGTTCCACATCGAAAAAAGTCTGTTACACATTCTGTGTTAACAATTTAACTGATATCAATGGTAAATAGAACAGAATCATTATTCTATTAAAAAGATCTATTCTATAAATAAAATTATCACATTTTAGCCGGCCTATGAGCTTCCTTGATAAAGTTGTTAGTGAGCCATTAGAAAATGTTCCATCTTACCCATTTGTACCACATTATAATTGGGAGTGTTCCTTATCTTAGAGATGGAAGGAAAGACAATAATCAGGGTAAAGAAAAATTAAACCATTCCATACTTCTGCCAATACAGCAGATTACAGAATCTATGACAGCATCCGTGTAAAAGAGGAGGCTCTAACAAACATGACCGCCCCCATAAAATTACCAAACTTACACCGAGACTTAGCTGATAAGCATGCACATAGTAGTGACACCTGCCTCCACAGAAAATCCACCATCCTCACTCAACCACTCATTTCCACAAGAGAGAAACACATGCAGACCCCATAACACATTACTACTATGCCTGCCCCTTAACATCTACATTAAGCTACCAGTCAAATCTGGGAACTCAGTTCAAGAACCCTCCCCAGTTTAAAGAAATTACCTCAATATGAGAGAAAACAATCTGTCTATTCTGCCACATCTATGCAGAAGCAATGTCCACTTCCTGCAAATAGTAACGAAAGTGTGAGCCAGCCATAACTACTTCCTGGAATAAAACATCTGGTCAAAGCTATAAATCAATGACATCATTTCTAACTTCAAGCTTAATGATTTCCGAGTAGTTCTCCAAATAACCACAATGTAACAAGAAACCGACCAAAATAAGGCCAAATCAGGACATACTGTGCCTAGCCCATATCCAATGACGCAACTAGCATGTAGCAAATGGTTGACTTCAAAGCAAGGTGATCTGTAGCGGATGGCCATCCGTTTCACTAATCTAGTCATCCAATCTACTCAACTTCAAAATTTGAGCATTCTGTAAAAATCTGTACCCAGGGGAGCAGTTTATAATCTCAAAATACTGAAATGTCAAATTTCAGTATCTCAAGACTATAAACCCGAATGTTTAAAATAGCGAAATTTCATAACTGTGAATTTGAACATCTCAAATTCGCGGTTATGGCCTTACGCTATGTGATGTCTGGGTTGTGTGTTTATGGTGCGCAGTGCCGTGTGTGGATCTAGGTGTTTTGTCAGGTAAGTGAGTGTTTTGTAAGAGATTTGAGTGGGAGTTAGAGTGTTTTTGAGTGTGCTGATATGTTTGATGTGTGTGTGAGGGACTGGAGAATGTGTGTGTGTGAGTTTGCTTTTGTTTCCTGTTTGTGCGATCTCGGAGTTAGTATATATAAGTAGGGGGGTTGGAGGGTGCAGCCCCCCACATGGGGGGTGCAGGGGTGCTTGCCCCCCTGCTTATGTGTCTATGAGTTTTGTATGTGTGTAGTTTTTGTTTGTTTATGTTGCGATGTGGGTGTTGTGGTGTATGTATGGCGTAGTGTATGTGGTTTGTTCAGTGTTTTGAATTTCACGGTTTTGGGCTTGGGGTTTAGTAGTTTTGGTGTTTTGTGGATTCGTGTCATAGTTTCAAAATACTGAAATTCGATATTTCAGTATTTCAAGATTATGAAGTGAATCCGTACCCAGATATGTTATAAGCATTTCTTCCGAACACCCTCCCCACCCACCAACTGTCAGCGCAGGCACATTTTCCGAACCACCTGAAGGGTAAGAAGTCTAAACTCAAATGTCTGTTATTATTTCTCTAACTGCAACCCTCAATGATTAGCAAATAATTTGACAAAATTCCACAACTTTATGAAAACAAACATGAAAGGGTGAAGGGAATAAAGAAAGAAATCTGTGAGACAGTATAGCATACCAGACAATCACATACTGCAGGGTATCAACCAGTAGGTTAATGGGTGGAACAGAGATTCCTCAGAGTAAACCTACAAACACAAAGAAAATATACTCCAGCACAGACACCCACCAGAAAATCAGGGCTAAACAACCAGGGCCTGACAATGAGATGCAGAGATGTTACCAATAAGACACCTATAAATATTTTATTTAAGCAAGTAAAAGAAGATATTTAAAGACTGTCCTCGATTTTGCTCAACTGCCTCATTATTTTTTACTTTAATCCTAATTTATGAGGAATGGAGGTGACAGGTACAGCTACCATAACTTCCCACCCCATAAACTTAAATTTAAGCAGTTATTTGAATGGCAATTATTTAAATGGATTTTAAGAATCTGTAAAACTACCTTGATTACCTTTGAAAGTGCTAAGGAACTATGCAAGTTGGGTAGATTTATTTCGTATGGACACAGCATAGCTTAGGACTACCTATTTTTCTGAAAAGTATTGACAGCAGCATCAGTTTGCTTCTTTAATTTTTCTTTGACTGCAATCACTGACACAGTAATTTTAGAAACATTTTGAATTATATGGTAGAAATAATAGTTTCTGCAACTCAGTACTGTAGCTCTAAGCTGTCATTTCTAGCAAAGGAATGAGAAGTCTCATACTAAGCTGGCTAGTGTTAAACTAACAGGTTTTAAAGAAAACCTTGTAGTTATAATCAGTGTCCTAGCTGTGGCCATCTCTCCCTTATTCACTAACTTGCCTCAACCAGAAACACTGTATAGTGCAACAATGTGATGAATATCAGGAGAAAATATGCAGCTTACACAAATCGGTGCATACAAAGACTGACAGGATTTAAAAAAAATGAAAATAAATGTTGGATGCACAATGGGAAATGGATTAAGAGAGCTTCTGGGTTTTGTTACCTTTGTTCAGAGGGGAACGAACTTGAGCACCAATCTGTAGTGCATTTCACTCAGTCTTACATGGCATTCATTTCTAAAGAGTAAAACTGCAGTCGCCATGTCAGGTTTCACACAGTCAATGCCAAAATCATTTTTCAGTTGGTAGCCACAATGAAAGAGAGGCCAAGTATGTTAAACTAACAGAACAAATTTTCTAAGAATCCTCAAGTTTAATCTTCCATTTGACACCTCCCAGAAGTCAGATATTTCATTAACATGAATCTCTGGAAGGGTCTATAGTCTGAACTCCAATGTCCATCATTATTTCTGAACTGCAGTCTAATGATTTGCCACTTGTTTAGTGAAGACCACAATTTTATGAAAACAGAGCCAACTATTAGGCATAACTCTGGACATTCTGTAAAAATCCCCACAGATAAGAGACAAACTAACTCACACAAGAAGCTTAATACTGCAGCATGCATGCACAGAGGGCACTTGTTAACAAGAAAACTCACAGCCCACGAAAAGCCACTCACACCTGATACAACCTTCCCCCGCAGTCTACCTCCAAAAGAAAATCCCAGTGCTATAACGATGACAGCCCTCCCAATCACCTGTAAACACAATGGGTGAGCTGTTCCCCTGTGCAAGACCCAAAGAACAGACACCATTCCAAAAGATCCCTGTCAAGATTGCTAGTCTGTGTCCAACCTCCATTGACATGAGACGCTCTCCTCCCTTAAATACCTTAACAATTCCTCCTCTCTCTACTACCACCATCTTTATGCCAACAACCGACACAAAACACAGATGGATTAGACTACCAGACCATTGCAACAATACATCACACAGGACCAGGCAAGGAGCATAGGCATTTCTTTTGCTTCCCTCTTTTTTTTGTTTTTGTTTTTTTTTATGTTTTTTGCATTTTACCATATGATTATTATTGTTCTAATATGGAGCTCCCACACTGAACAAAAGTACCAAATTACCAACTCTTCTGTCCAAAATACTCATCCTCTCCCCCACACACCCACATTCTTTAATCCTCAACAAACATGTGAGGAGAAGAAAAAAAATGTTAACAAATAGTTCACACCTTTTTCATGCACACAAACAAGAATCCAAGGCCTACCTGATCAAAGGATTATCTACAGGTCGTCTTGGACGTAAGCCTGCACTAGCAAGTTCACGCCAAAGTGTGATTCCTTACCCAGTTCCACTTGCATAAAACCCATAAGCCAATCATCCTACTTTCTCATTTAAGCCTTTCCCAACTAACTTTCTCCCTCTACCATCTTAATCCCATTGTTGTTTCAATCTACCCCCCCCCCAAAGATGTTTCCGGACAAATTGGTTTGTTACTAAACCTCATTTTAAAAAAAGGAAATTAAAGCAAGGTACTGCATATTAATTAATTTACTGTTAAACTGCATTTCTCTGTTTAAATGCCTTTAACTCATGTTAAAGTAAAACTGTACTTTTCAGGGTAACTTGTTACTAGAGGGGACAGTCCTATTTGGAAGACAAGATGAGGAATTGCAAGTGAAACAATACAACCCTTGAAATGATAAAAGGAGAAGTATCTCCAAAGAATAAAAAGTAATGCTCTAAGTCTGTTGTTGCTGTTAGAACTGGCTAGACATAATTTGACACCACTGAAGTATTCATGACTTGAGGCTTTAGTAGCGTGGTTCCAGACTTGAGGCTTTAGTAGTGTGGTTATATGAGTAGTGCAAATCTTTTTCCTATCTGAGTTTGTTGAAGACTGAAGTTTGCTGCTAGACTTCATCTCCCTTTGAGACTCAGAAAATAATCAATGTAATCTGATGAACTGATTCTATACTTTCCATCTCATAGTTCTATAGTGTAAAGACAATGCATGTAACAATATATATGAATTTATAAACTGAAAACTATTTTTTTCATGTTAACTCTAGTAAGGTGGGCAATACTTGCATCTGGTGCTCCTTGACAGTTATTGCAATTAACGAGTTAAGAAAACTGAGAATGGGTGGGGGGGGTCGGTATTTATTTTTGCCTTTCAGTTAAAGTAGTACAGGTAGATGACACATATAAATTATTTGCATTAGATTGCCAGACTGTTTTTTTTTTTATAACTGAGAAAGTAGGAAGGTGAATAAACGAGATTAAAAAAGTATTTTTTCATCTCAATAGATCTATAGTGTAAAGCATGCAGGAAGCAAGGAAGCTGCATTTATAAAGTGACAACTTTTATACATTTTTTTGTTAATTGTCGTAAAGAGAAAAATAGCTGTATATTTAGTTAAATGGAAGATAAGGTAATTGACGATATAATAAAACAGTATAACTGCTTGGCTGTGGAAAGAGAGACCATTTTAACCTATATTCAATACTGTTAGCACTACAATCAGTAACTTTGTTATCTGTTAACCAAACTCACAGTGGCCTTTTTACCAGGATGAGAAATGTTAAGCTATTGCATGCTAAATTAACTGGCTTTCTGCTTGAAAAATCCAGTATGGAAGAAATAAATATAGCATAATATATAGAAGCAATCTCTCCACCATATTATGTAATAAATGTTTTCAACAATCACTACTCGGTATAGGAACATCTTAGTTCTCCTAAAGGTATACGTGGGAGTCTGTGGTCAGTGTTGCCTATCAAATGTTTCACCTTGGAAGGATGGTTGTATATTGCCATAAAATAACTAAATAATTATTGTCAATGTTGGAAAGTGTTGTTGGAAAGGTTCCTATGAAAGTGCCAAAAGTAAAGGTCTAACATATAAGCCAAGTCTATTGGTCTAGAGAGATTGGCATGATGTACACTTCATATTGCCCAATTATGCTCAAAGCTGAATTTAATAACTCCAATATATATCAGCATATGCACAAAAATAGCCACTTTAACTTTGTATAAAATGACACCACAGCAAGCGCAACATTTTCAGCTGTCATCCTCAGTACACTGACTACCAACAGTAGATTCTATGCATTGAGGGATACAGTATCTCTTAAGGTGGCAATGCTAAACACTCAGCTTAAAGTAGTTATACTATCATACATATTCACAGTATATACACAGTATATACTGGCTGCTCTGCATTTCTTATCATCATATGTCCCCCAAAGATGTAGAGATATACAGATCTCTTGAAATCCCAAAGTATGACTATGTGCACAACTGATACAAGTATTCAACATTTTGGAATGCTAAGGACTGTACTAGTGCTCTTTTCACACATACTGCATTGGCCATTATCTACCATGCAACATGATACAGACATTATTTTAAGTGAAAAAAATTCAGAAACAACTTTTTGGTCCATATTACTCAATTACAGTCTTAATAGCTGGTAGGAGTTTTGATTTTTTTCCCAAGATGGATCATTTGAATAGAACTGGAACGTTAATCTCTGGAAGAAAAACAGTGATAATTAACAGCATTTTGTTTTCTGTCATTTTGTGAAATAGTTTAATAAGAAATATGAAAATACAAGGCATGTTTAAAAGCACATGGACAAAGTTTATATGTTGAGGATCTGGAAACTGCACCCTTTTCTTGGATGCTGAATTGTGGTAACATTCTTGAGAAAACTATAACTCTCTCACCAGATGAGGACCTGGAAATTCTCAGCTTAAACACTTTTGATTCCCTCTAGTGAAGGCAGCTTTCAGCATGAGACTCCCTTGGAAATACTTCAGTTTACTTTCAAATGCATCTAGCTATTGTAACTTCTTCTCTTACATCATATATGACCTCAGTTCATCGTTTTTTGTTCAACAACACCTACTTTGTTCATCTCTCTCTCTCTCTCTCTCTCTCTCTCTCTCTCACTCACTAATTTTCACTGGTTGTCCTGTGTGTTTGAAAAACAGGTAGCGGCCAAGCTGAATAGTACCTGTCATGTAACTTTTGAATGAAGCTGTAGCTGTTTGGTAATTTTGAATTATGGATTGATGCAGAACAGTTTTTTACACACATTTCAAGTCTAACATTGTCCTGTTAGTCCTTATTTGTCATCCAATAATTAAATAATATGTGCTCACTCCTGTGGCTCTGTATGTAGCAGTTTGTGATGACATTAAAGCTCACTGAGGATCAAACTATCTCAAAACCGTTATTGCTATTTGGGGAGCTCTGTCAATAGCTCCATTTAATAAAATGCAATGAAGATTTGTTGTGGTATGAGAAAAAAACATATTTGTCAGGAAATTGGTAGAATTCAGTTGATACAAAGTGTGTATCATTGTCTGTAACTATTTCAATGGATATTCCATATTGTGTATACACTGTAATGAACCTTGTGATTATTTGTTGGCTAGTCATAGTTGATACAGGTATTTCTGTCTCACAAGAGTAATAATCTGCTGCTATTAAATATGTTTTACTCCAAATCAAACAGAACACAGAAGAAATGTTTTGTCAAGGATCTTGAAATAAGAATTTTTGGCAATAGGAGCTCTCTTTTCTGAGATTTTGTTATAAACAATAACAAAAACTGACAGATTGACTCAAGCTCAGAAATGTTTGGATTAATGTTTAGCCCCCTCACTGATAATCTGCCTCTTTCAGAACAGAAGATGTTGTTAGACCTCACTTTTCTCTATTTGTCTTAACAGTTTGGCATGAAATGATAAGGGAACTAAATAAATAAAAATAAATAAATAAAACTACTATTCCCTTTTCACACAATTGTTGTTCTCTTATTGTGTAGCACTTTTACATGAGATACTTTTACTGTGTTCAAAATGGGCCATCCATCTTGGACATCTTTGATAACAGCTTGTTACTCATGGCCATCTTCAGAAGCTTGTATTAACTTTTTGGTCCTTTGGTAGTCATTGATCATGTTGTCATAAAGCTCTTCACATAGATAGCAACATCCAATTTGGTATCTTAGTGCATTTGGACACACACACACACACACACATATATAATTAGCTGTTTCCAGTGCACAGTGATTGCTCTTGCATTGACCCATCTCAAGCTCATGAGTAGTCTTTAACATGTAGGTGACACATTGTCTAGATTATTGGGAATGACCAGTGGAACCAAGGGCATGTGCTACCCTAACAGATATCTGATGAACCTCTCACAATTCCTAAATGTCTTTATTCATAATCAGTTAGCATTCTGGAGCAGCAGACAACTTTATGTAAAACTTGTTCATGCATTTGGAGTTAGGATGCTCCTAGGTCATAGATAATAATATTAGTACTCATTAATGGCTTGGTGACATCATAATATGTCAGCACTGAAGATGTTAGCATTTCTCTCAATCTGCAAAAGATTCTGTCAGTGGAAGTAACACAGAAGACAGATTTAACAAAAACATGCCCAAGTAGTTAATCATGCTTAGGCCTTGCTGTAAATCAATCACATATTTTCAAATTTTTAACTTTGCTGTTGCTCTTGCTTTGCTCGCATCTGGTCTTATTCCACTAATGTTTATGTTGTGATCAAAATACTGAAGCTCGGTCTTTCCATAGCAGCATTTGTCTTGGTTCAGTTTAGGCCTAAGCTTACAGACTTGGAGCACTGTTTCTAAACTCAGTTCTTGTTGTTTCAACTGATTCTAAAATTAAATTTTATTTCATTATCTGAACTAAACACTACTATGCCATTTATGATGACAACACCAACATGTACTTTTAGCAAGTCACTAATTTTAGTGGGAGTGGGAGGCTGGCATAATGGTTAAGGTGTTTACATTGAAAGGTTGCTAGTGCTGAGGTTATACCAAATAGCATCTTGAAATAGAATCTTCTCATTGGAGTAATGATGATTATTAGCTTTTGGCTGCATGATAAAGTTAAACAATGTTTACTGGAATGTTTTAAGTTAACACCTGAAGCTTACAGAAAAAAATGTTGTGAGCATAGACGCAAGACAGATGAAAGTGTATGGACTTATATTACTGAGTTAAAACTGTGACCACTGGCACACATTATTCAGTCTGGTCAACTGTACTTTCAATCACACCGAGTTCTTGCATTTTTGAGTTCTGTCCTTATATGGACAACACAGGGAGTGGCACTCTTTTGGGAGTGGTCATAGCATATGAGTCAGCATTTAGTTTAATTTTTTTATTTAGTAGTTCACAGTTAAGCAGACCAACTTCATCAATCGCATCTACACTAATTTTATTATGTGTCTACTGAAATTATTTTTATATCAACCATCAAGCAGACAGAGAAATACTCTGATTTGTGCCACTTCCACTCAGATATGACTAGAACTCTACCAATGTATGTGTGTTTGCCCATAGGAATACTTATTGCTTGTTTTGCTTCATGCAGCTATAGGTACATTAAGAAGTTTTCATAAGTAGCATGTGATACAGCAGTAATATTATCTCATGTATCTATCTTGAAACATGTTTGAGTTATGTGAATAGGGAGTTTTACTTGTCAGTCTGATTCAGGATTGGGCATAGTAGTTACTGAAACCAGGAAAATTCTTTCTGAATACGCTTCTCAGAAGTCAGTTCAACAGCAAAATGTCCCAGCCTTTTATACCTCTTACAACTTCTGCCGCATGATGAGTACTGCTCTGACTCAAGATGATAACGGTTATACCTCATGCATTTACCATACTTACATTTACTCTGCTTCTTCTGTAAATGCTTTCTTTGACCAATGTCATATTTCATTTTAAATCTGTTGTTTCTCTGTTTTACTCACGTATGTCGTTTGTTATATTTTAAGCTAGAATTTTGTTTGTTTGCTAATTCAGCCATTTTACTGATTTGTGTTGCTTTTTGCAAAGTTAGATTCACTTGTAGTTGTAACTTTAGAGACACTTCAACATCAGTCAGCCCATTTCCAATTCTGTCTCTAGTCTATCTTTCATTTTATTAAACCCAATTTTTTTAGCCATTTCATAAAAATGGTTAGAAAAGCTTCAACAAAACACTTTTAATTTGTTCACAGGTAATACCTTTTGGCACAAAATGTTCACTGATTTTACTAATTACTCTGTACTACTAATGGAAAGAATCAACTCCTAATTGCTTTATCCTATGCATGGGTCCCCTCAAATTATCTATGGTATGATCCCAATTATTATCATTGGGGTAATATGTAATTATCAACCAGGGGTGGGTAAGTTCAATCTAACACCGAACAGAATAGTTTCATTTGAGCACAAAAAGGGAAATTTGAAAGGCTAAAATGGCACACAAGGTCAGCTAGCTTAGTATTTACCTATGAACTTGTAGTGACAGACTCATAGGTAATACTTTGTCCCTCTGGTAATGAAAGTGAATGGTATGTTGTGTCTACTTCTTTTTCCACTTCCTTTTTCCATTTTATGTATGTGTGTATGTATCTATAACTGTCTAGCTATATCTTTCTATATCTATATCTATCTATCTCTATCTCTCTCTCTATATATATATCTATATATATATATATATATATATATATGTATATATATATATATATGGGTCTACTTCACTTGAACTAAAACTCATTTGAATGACACTCATTTGACTGACACCCAATTGACCTAAATGTCATTTGATTGACAACTTATTTGACTGACTCCCATTTTACCGACAGCTTACAATGGTGAATTTCAACATACTAAATCTTAAACCATAGACAAGCACACTTAAAACACCAATAACTAACCCTTTCCAGAACTTAAAAACTACTTACTAATCCTCTTAACAGAAACGGGACAATGTACAACCAAACTAGGTGGGGTCTACACCAACCATGCCCCCCCAACCCCTAATTATATATACTAACTCCAGGATTGCACTACAGTGGGGAAAAGGGCATATTACCTTTTACTTGCCTTACAGTACTCTACACACTGCCATTACTGCTGGGAATGCACAAAACATTCACCAAATTACTGGGAATGCACAAAACATTCACCGGATTACTTTAGATACTTCCGATAAAAATGTAAATAGAAAAACACACATTTAGAAAAACTACAACACTACTTTCTACATGACTAATGGAATTCTGACAGTCAGCATTATAAGTTACAGTGATTATTTTTATGACAAATAAGTCACAGGTGAAGGAAGACCCACAACATGTCTATGTCTTACATGTCTGTGAAATGTGAGTCAGTCAAATGACTTTTAATTCAAATGAAATTTAGGTCATTTGAGTGTTGGTCAAATGGGTGTCAGTCAAATGAGTTTTAGGCCAAGTTCTGCCATCATGCAGGGTGGATAAATGGCTTTGCAAAATGAAATGGCACTGGTTTGATAGGTTTTGTCATATTTGACAACATGTGCTGTTTTAAGCCTAAATAGAATACAATTGTCAAAATTACCATTTTGCAAAGTAAAACTAATTGTTTTTCATAAAACCTGCCTACTCCAAGCTTGATGTATACTTCTCAACTTGTTGGCATGTTTTTGTGTGCGTGTGTGTGTGTGTGTGTGTGTGTGTGTGTGTGTGTGTGTGTGTGTGTGTGTGTGTGTGTTTCCTTGCTTTTATCTTCTGAAGAATATCCTAATTCAGACAACATATCATGATGCACTCCTGTAGTTACCAAGTTATACTGAGGACAGTGTTCAATAACATCAGCATACATAGTATATGCAGTAAAACATCAGCTTTAATTGTGTACAAAATGGTAACGAATTAAGAACACTGTTACCAGTTGTCTAAACAAAAGAGCATTGGTCACTGGTACTAAACTCAGTGCATTATAGAATAAAACATCTAAAATAACAATGCTTTACATTCATCTTATAGTGGCTATGCTATATTACATATTCACAGTTATAAAGGCACATATCAGCTCAAGGGATGAAACCCTGACAATGCCAAGAGGGCCTGAGTTTGATTACTGCTTTGGGCATCAACTGCAATGCAGAGAGGAAAGAAAGAGTGGTGCAGCATCACTGCTTACCTCTCATCAGGGATTGTGTCGGGGCACATGCTCCCCCCATGGATACCTTAGACCACGTGTGGACACTGTCTCTGAGGAATATAGGGAAGTCTTGGAGGGTTACATAATCTGTAGAAGTGAGTTGCACACCATTCCAGATGTCCATGCACACTGAACCTTGAATCATTTTACCAGGCATGCACTGTGGGCTAAGGACTAAAATAAGAAAAAAACTCTGATGGTTACATAACTGATACCCCCTCTCCCTCAGCCCTCACTCTCTGTGAAAGAGGAATGAATGGGCTAATTGGGCAAGCTGTGTTAGTTGGTTACCAGACAGTATGATAGAAAATGTAGTAAAACAAAAAGGAAATCAAGCAGAGGGTTCCATGGTACTAAGGGGATAGAGAGGACTGAGGAAGAGGCATTTAAGGTATGAGACAAGGATGAATCAAAAGCTATGCTGGTATTAACCTTGATATTAGGAGAATGATTGTTCTGAACCTACGAGTAGTTAGTTGGAATATTACTGGCTTGACTGACCAAGTAAAACAGTTGAAATTTGTGATTTATATTAGAAAAATGAAACCCCACATAGTTATGCTTCAAGAGACACAGCTGGATTAAAAGAACAAAAGAAACTGAAAAAAACATGGATTTAAAAAAGGATTATTATGTGAGTTATGTTGCAGTTTGGCAGAGAAGAATGGTAGAACTGCTTATAAGAGGGGTTCCACTAGTAATGGAAGAAATGTTATCAAAAGGCTAGATATGTGGTATTAAGATTGCCAGGTGAGATATGACATATGGAGGACAAGAATACAGAGTGCATGCCCCCTCAGAAGTCTATAAATAAGTATAATACATGACTACAGTAAAAAGACTGATACAAGCATGACTACAGAAGTGCAGAGTCTAACTTACATGAGATGGAAATAAGCCAGGTGGTGGCTTAATATCTTACAGACATTCTGGGCTTTAAGAACTCAGGATTACTAAAGACAGTGTATTATGTTGCATGTTTAGATGAACAGAAAAATACTTGATAATGACTGTTTCCTCTAAACTAAACAAACTTCAGCTTTGCAGATGCTATTTATTGCTACTGTTGAATTTCTTACAATTCTGATGTTTTCTATCAGTTAATGATATTTGTGTTTGACAATAAAGTTTGCATTAAGCAAGAACATGGCTGGTAAGAGAGGTTACATTACTAGAAAAATTGCCAGCAAATTATGACAGCCAATGTTCTGCATGAACATAACCTGTCATTGTAAATTTACACATCATGGAGTGCAAAGTAGTATATATTTTGCAGGGTCTATATTAGAACACTGAACATTTAAAATGTTGAGTGCTCTAATATTGACCCATTTGCAGCGAAGAAGCAGAAAACCAAATTCTTTCCTACGGAAAGAATTTGGTTGTCCGTTTCTGTTGCTTCGGTATTTTCAGCGCTCTGTTGGTAAGTTACGGGTCGGGTTCAGGTAAGTGTACGATTGAGTGTGGGTTAGGTATGTGTGCGATTGTGTGGACATGAGGGTTAGGGCGGGTTTGGTGAGTTAGGGTTAGGGAGTGGGTTTGGTATGTGTGCAATTGTGTGGACATGAGGGTTAGGGCGGGTTAGGTGAGTTAGGCTTAGGGCACAGGTGAGGTGAGTGTGCGATAGTGACAAACCTTTGAGTTAGGGTTTGGGTTAAGGTAAGTGGATAGTTAGTGGTGTGTGTATAGTTTAGTATATTGTTAGGTGTAAGATTTTAGGTGTATGTGTGTGGATTGCTGTTTGTTTGGTGTGCTTGTGTTGTGTGTATGTGTTTTGGAACAGCAAATATTTTCCCTAGGAAAAAATTTGCTGTTCTGAACGTTTGATGTTTGGTATTTTCGATTGGTAGGGTTCGATATTAGAACACTCAACATTTTGAATGTTCGGTGTTCTAATATAGACCCTATTTTGCACATCAACAAAAATTCTTTAAAACAGCACATGTGATCTCCATGAAAATGGACACTGCAAGTATCTATTTATTTATTTTTTTAATTTATTTATTATTTGTTAACATTTGTTTAATCTAATGATTCAGTGGGTGTATGAACACACCCCTTTTCAGTGGAGGCTCACGGCAAAATATTCCCAAAATAATGCAATAAGAGCCAAAGGACAAAAACAAAACTACAGTCATAAAGTGGAGAAAGAGAACAAGTAATACAATCCCAAAGGAATACTAAAATGGTTTGAAAATACATTGGTGAAAAGCAAATGGGGAATATATTAATATGATGTGAACATTAAACATTTCATTTATGCAAGGGGAATGCATGCATAGCAAGGGAAAACACTAATAACATCAAACATTACACTAACATTATACTAAGCACAACTTATATACAGTCATGTGTTAACTTACACAGTTAAATGCCCTGCACTACAAAATGTATTACTACCCTACTGTCCAGCAAGGGACCTCTGTTCTAGTAACAGATTCTTATGCTTACAAATAAGTCAAATAATCCTGCAGGAAATTGGCTCTACTCCTAGTGCATTGCTAAACTTTGGAATAGTACCCTCACACAATAAAAACTCTCTCACAAACTCAATAGTTTTAAACCACTGCTTTAACAACATTTTAATCAGTCCTGATCCTGAACATGCTTATCACAAGGTTAAAACTTTGTGTTCACTATACGATACTCTCTAAATACACCCCTTAAACATAATATTCTAAACCTCTTACTGAAATGACAAAACATTTGTATACATAACTGGTGCCTGTATAATCTAATTAAGTTGCATGTGTGCTTTCCCTTTAGAATGTATAAATGTAAATAGAAATTTAACTACTCTGTGTTTGACTGAAATTTAGTATAATGCAATGTGAGCAAATGAAGCTTTTCTCCCTGGGCTTCTGTAGAAAATGTTTATTACCCATTTGGACTTTCCTGGTAAATAAAAACAAATAAATAAATAAATAATGGTTATATATAACTGGTTAACAAATGAATAGGTTCATAGGTAAGTACTAGGCTATTGGCCCAAGGGCTTACGTAAGCCTAGCCAACAAGGTTCCCTGGCTTACACCACCCAAGAAAGTTATTTTCCTGTGCCACTGTCAAACAGAGACACAGAAGTGATCCCTGGGGTGTATTTCCTATTTCCCATCCACTCATCAAGATTTTTCTTGAAGAGTGCTAATGAAGAACTTTGCTTGACATAGATGGGTAGCCTATTCCAGAATATGGAAAGTCTCTGGGACAGGAATCTATCCCTCCAGCATGTCCTGTTTATTGTGGTGACAAGGTTTAGGTCCCTAGAGCATGTAGCTCGGAGCGATTGGGATTTCTTTAGGTGTAGCATGTCCAACAGCTCTGGGTTTGACATAGCTTTATATGTTAGGCAGAGATCACCTCAGAGTAGGCGATATGCCACGGAGTAAAGCTGGAGTTTTTTGAGGCGGTCAGTGAAAGGAATTTGTTTAAGGCCAGTAATCCTCTTTGTGAGGTACTTCTGTGGCCTTTCCAGCTGTTGCAGATGTCTTGTGAGGTACATTCCAAAGGGGTGTTGTACTCTATAATGGGTCTAATGAGTGTCGAGTAGAGGGGAACAATGACCTCTTTTTTCCTGGATGAGAACCCTTTTATGATGAGGTGTGTCACGTAGAAGGACTTCCTGACTGCTGTGCCGATGTGACTATCAAAGGAGAGACTACTGTCCACCTGGGTCCCAAGGTCTTTTATCACACATTCAGTGTTAAGTAGATTGCTGCCTATGTGGTAGTTCAGGGGTACAGAGTTTTTACCAAAGGGGATGACACTGCACTTTTTGGCATTGAGCTTGAGGCCATGGCTCTGACACCAGGCATCTCTCTCAGCGAGGCCTTTCTGTAGGATGTCCACATCAATTGAGGACTTGATTATGGCTCCTAGTTTGCAGTCATCTGTGAACCTCATTAGCCAGAGTCCGTCTGTGTTAGCCTGTACTTCAGAGATGTAGATACCAAACAGGAGAGGTCCCAGGACGGAACCCTGTGGTACTCCACTTGTCACTGCTTTGAGGTCAGATTTGGAGTCTGCAACTTTTGCAGTGTGGGTTCTGTCAGTGAGCCAGTTGACAACCCATCTTGTGACATAGGGATTTATACCTAGTTTAGTGAGTTTAGCTATAATTCCAGAATGGGGGATGGTGTTGAAAGCCTTGACGAGGTCAAGATAGGCTGTGTGAACCACCTTGCCCTCATCTACGGCTTTGGTGACTGTCTCAAAGAAGTCGATCAGGTTCAGGAGGCATGATCTGCCTTTCACAAACTCGAACTGGGTGGGATCCAGCATTTGGAGGTTAACAATATCTTTGTTTATGAGGTCCATGATGATACGTTCCATTTCCTTACAGACCA
Organism: Protopterus annectens; assembly: GCF_019279795.1. Lineage (NCBI taxonomy): Eukaryota > Metazoa > Chordata > Ceratodontiformes > Protopteridae > Protopterus > Protopterus annectens. The sequence goes on from NC_056731.1 coordinate 980,171,707, forward strand.
GGCTTGTCAGGCTAATGGGTCGATAGTTCTCGGGATCAGTGGTGGCTCCCCCTTTGTGGAGTGGGATAACTGTTGCTGTGCGCCATTCAGTGAGCACAAAGCCTGATGCGAGGATATTATTGAACATGGTGCTTAAGTGGAGAGCCGGTTAGTTCTGAAGTTCGTGTAAAACACAGCCAGGGATGTTGTCCAGTCCCATGGGTGCTGTGTTTTTGGCTTTAGAGAGTGCAGCTTTTACCTGCATAGTTGTGATTACAGGGACTCTGCATTCTTCCTCTATCGATATGGACCCTTTAGGGGGTGAGGGGAGGGTAAAGTTAGCACTGACCCTATCTGCCAGGATGTTGGCAATATCAGTTGGTTCTGTAATTTTTGAGCCTTTGTGCTGTAACTCAGAGCAGATCTGGGTGTTGCCATCCAAGTTCTTGACATAGCTTTAGAATGCTTTGTGGTTGTCCTTAGAATTAGTGGCAATTTTGTTTTCGTAGCTAGCTTTGGAGGATCTTATAAGGGATCTCAGCTTCTTACTGAGGCTGACCAGGGAGCTCCTCCACTCATGGGATTTTACTCTCTTTTGCAACAGTTTCTTCCTTCTGTTGTACAGTTTGTTTATGGCAGGGGAGCGCCAGATTGGCTTCCTTTTCTTGGAGGAGGCAGGGCACCATCAGATTGGCTTCCTTTTTTTGGAGGAATACAATAGAAACAAGAAGTATGCTCCTGTGATACCAAACACTTATGACTTTATGACTCTTTAGATGAGATTGAATACAGTTTGGCTGGAAGAGATTGAATACAGGTTGCTATATAATGGTTGTTGAAGTCTGTTATCTATTTACATGCATATTCATGTCTATGTCTGACACAGAACTAAATACATACATACAGACACACAAACACAGAAAACTATAAATGCATACTGACTTGGCTATCATTGCATTCTAACCCAGTATCCGAATAGGCCTATACAAGCTATTAACAATACATCAGAGGCTGGATACATATGTATGCATTATCTAATTATGTTAAGGAACTGCAGATTAACTTGTCAATGGATTGTCATTGTATTCAAAATACAAAACTTGCAGTATCCCAGAGACACACTGTATACAGCCAGACACACACACACACATACACACACACACGCACGCACGCACGCACACACACACACACACACACACACACACACACACACACACACACACACACATACACACACACACAATCTGCACAATCTGCATTCACATATTCGCTTGAACGTAACACATACCTTGCAACCAGTGTTGTAAGATCACTGCACATAATATATAAAGTGCAATCTGGCAAATGAACCACATGATGCGTTGCACCTATCACCTGTATGTCAGATCTGGCCACTGAATCACATGATGGACTGAACCTATCACCTACATGTAAACTTGTCAGATCTGGCAGCTGAACGACATGATGAGCTGCAATTATCACCTGCATGTGAGATTTGGCAGCCAAATCACATGATGGGCTGCATCTATATGTTAGATCTGGCAGCTGAATCACATGATAGAATGCACCTATCAACTGCATGTCAGATATTGTAGTGTAACTGTAATAATGTGCAGGGCTATGTAACTTGCGTATGAAAATGACTGCCAATTGTAGGGTACTCACATAATGGATAACAGATGTATAGAGACTAACTAAAGGAAGCAACGGAGGCAGCTGCCTAGGGTGCAAGCTATCAGTGAATTCAGTCAGCAAATGCTGATGATGTGCAAATGCCATACTGGCATTGTATTATGAAACTACAAGAGTATTGCAGCTTCATCAATAAATGCCAATGCTGCACTTGCAGTCACTGCTGAATTACTGAAGCACTTAGTATTTCGAAATTTGACTGCTGGAAGATGCTGGCTTGCTACATTTGTAGCAAATAGCTTGCTAGAGATTCAGAGCAGAAGAGCTTGTTAGCTTATGCTTTTTCTTTTTTTCTTTTCTTTTATCTTTTTTTTTTTTTTGTTCCTCAAGTCAAACTTGAGGGGAGTGCAAGTTCAGGGAATAGCACAGAGCAGCAGATAACCTATCTACTCTTTGAAAGATTTGTACAGTGATGTGTTGGGTATCACAGGTACATACTTCTTACTTTTATTTTATTTTATTTATTTACTAGCAGACATTATTATGTGCATCTCTGATTACCTAGTAATAACAAATACTGTCAGACATATCAGGATACATCAGCAATTTAGTCAAACAGGTAATTTTTATTTTGTAAAAGACAATAATCAAAATATATCGGCTCAAGGACACCATGGCAGAGATTTAAAAAAAAAAAACTTGTCAATAAACTTTTTGCACTAACATGCTTTTTCAAATGTTTAAACTCCATACAAAAAGGAGCATTTTAACAAAATGTTTAAGTCACGTGATTTTTAACATATGACCTCTGTCAACAGAAATCTTTAAGAATGAGTTTTTTTTTTTTAATTTTAATACATCTGTTTCTTAGTTATTTTACTAGCAATCTTGAACTGGAACATTGTATACGCATGCATACCCATGTATACATTTAAAATATTTAACTAAAATTAATATTTGTATAAACTTTTTATTTCAAAGCTTTCTAGTGGATCTTAAGTATAGGCTTCACTCTGTATGTCCCATTTAAGCCCAGAAGTTGATCTACCCTGAATTTACATATCCAACTGTATTCTTTCTTCTTTGAGCATAAAACATCATCTCCCCCTCTTTTATTATGAATTAATGTCTCTAACACATTAAATTTAGACATATGTGTTCCTCCTTTCTGTATGTTTTTATATAAAACATCAGTTTCTGTACTTCTGTGTACATCATGGGGCGTGGCCAAGATGATGGGCAGTTAACAGCACTGTTTTTTAGTTCTGCTTCATTTTAACATCTCCGACATGATTTTTACTAAAAAACTCAGAACATTTCAAAGGTTGATGGATTTATAATTGAACATCTGCTGAAAGATTTACAACAAAAATATCCAGTTTGAAACTCTTTAATTGCTTTTTCCTGTCAAGAAAACTAGAAAGAACTAATTGCCTCAGAATGAGAGTGTGAAAGTCCCTATTCTGGGTCACTACACAAGGAGCCGCAATCCTTACCACTCATGGCAACTAGAATCAAAGCTGGGTACATACAGTATTTCCAGATGCAGCTTTCTGCACCAAGCACAATTTACCTATAGAGCAAACAGAGCAAATTCCAGACCTGGGGCTGGACTGTATTTCTCTTTCCAGGCCCCAAACAAGACTCCACACAGACCACTTTGGTGCAATGTGTCCCTTTTCCAAGTCACTGAAACACATACTTGGATATTTGATTTTCACACACACATGCACACATGGGAAAGGCTGGCACAGATTAACAGCTGTGACCCCTCTGTCCAAACTATGAGGTAATTATGCTGCCACCAGTCAGCTACTCTATAGCTCTTTCAAAGGTGCCCTGTCTCAACCAGATGGCTAAGGGGAAATGACCCTTTTCCCCACTGTAGTGTGATCCCAGAGTTGGTATATTTAGTTAGGGGGTATTGGGGTCTGGTGAGTATAATCCCCACCCCCACCTGGGTGGGTTTGAGGTAGTGTAGTATGTTTCATTGTTAGATGGTGGCCAGTTGGATATTTACTGACACTGTAGGAATCCTGCAAGTACGGCTAGTGCAACAGTCCAAAATCTTGAATACCACAAGTCAAATAAACAGAGTCAGCACAATTCGGTGTGGAAAAATATATTATAAATAATACATGGTGTATTAGAAAAATACACCTAACCAACAAATACATCAGACTGGTTTCAGCAATACTGCCTTCTTCAGTAGGCAAAATATGGATATAATCCACCGAGCTTGACTATCCATTTCTGTTGGAGGGAATTTTTGTCATTTGTTTTTTGCTCACTGAGGAAGGCAGCATTGCCAAAACTTGTCTGATGTATTTGTTGGTTAGGTGTATTTTTTAATGCACCATGTATTATTTATATTATATTTTTCTACACAGAATTGTGCTGGCTCTGTTTATTTGACTTGCAGTTGGATACTTACCCTGTGAAATTCTTCAGCATTCCGGTCATTTGTGAAAGTGAAGTTTCGTTGATATCATCTCATTCATTTCATCTACGGAAATGTGGTCTTTCATTCTTTTGAAGTAGATCCATTAAGCATTGCTATACTTGAGTGGAACAGAATACTATATACATTGATGAACTCATTGGATTCCAGGATTGGAGGTAAAGATTCAAAAATCACTTAGACACTGTAGCCTATTACATGAAAAGTGAAGTCATAATGGCTGAGGATTTTAATTGTATTTTGTCAGGCAAAGATTCCACTACAGAAAGTTCAGAATCACATCTTTAGCCAAACACTTGACAAGTGGTGTAAATCTAATGGGTAAAAATTATATATATGAGCTAAGGAAAACAAACTCACTTCAGTTTACCCATTATTTGTATAGATATGGAACACAAACAAATATTGATTTTTTTTCTCTCAAACAATCTGTTATCACTTATCACATATTAGAACAGTTTAGTAGTTTCATGTCCATTATTGAGCCATAATGCTATAATCTTTACTATTATTTTAAAAAATGCCAATTTAATACATCATAGGAGATTACCAGCATACATTATTAAAATAAAAGGATTCAATGACTGCAATGTTAAAGAGATCAAAAATATCCTAGAAATAAACATGAATGGTGAAGTATCTAACATTGTCCTGTGGGATTCACTAAAAGCTTACTTAAATGGAAAAGTTACAAGCTGGTATATTAGTAAAGCAAGAGAATGGGACAACAAATTAAATACACTACAGGCCAAAATAGACACAATGTTAAATCTAAAACCAAATGACATTATCAGTCTGAATTTAGAAACTTAAATACAAAATGTATTGAAATTCTAAATCACAAAGTTTCAGTAAACCTGGAAAAACTTAAACTTCAGACATATTCATTAAACCCTTTAAGCTTGTATAAACTTGCTCTTAGATCAAATAAAATGAGTAAACTAAATCATATCAAAGAAATTATAACACATATAAATAATGAAAAAGAAAGAGCAGTTATTAAAGGTATTTTAAGGTCTTTAGAATAGTTTTTGAAAATATAAATAATAATACAAATAACATAGATAATGATGAAATAGTTGAAACCTTTCTAAGGGAAAATATAAATAACAAAATAACAAGTGAACAAATAAAAATGATAGACCATTCACTTTAACAGAAATAAAAGATCAAACAAAAAAGTTAAAAAATAATAAGGCATAGGACTTAGATGGCCTTATATCAGAACTATATATAGTAGTTAAAATATTAGATAAAGTCTACTGAGAAGTAAAAACAACTGCCAAAGTTCCCCTATCATGGAAATATTCCCTTATATCACATATTTTAAAACAAGACAAGGATCCTACAAGGACCGCATCATAAAAACACATTCTACTTTTAAATGTGGACTATAAGATGTTCATATCCATTTTAGATAGCATAATTAATGTACTTATACCTAAACTAATTAGCAATGATCAAATTGGATTTATTTTAAATAGATAAGAACAGGACGATATAATAAGAGTACATAAATGAATACACTATGCAAATAAAAATAAAAAAGAACTTTGTATCATTGGTCTTGACTTAGATAAGGCTTTTGACTCAGTTAATTGGTTGTACCTGTTTAAAACACTTAAAGTGTTTCATTTCTCATCTGAGCTAATTTCATTAATTTTTAAGTTACACAATTACTCTTGTGCTGATGTTAAAATAGGTTATTTTCTTTCTAATTCCCTTAAATTACAAAAAGGCACAAAACAAGGCTGTCCATAATCACCTTTACTTTTTAAATTTGTTATAGACCCCTTTGCTAATAGTATTAGATCCCATAAGGACATTACTTGTATCAAAATAAAGTAAGATCTTGAACTTAAGATTCAACTCTTTGCTGATGATATTTTACTAAATATAGGAAATATAGAAATTTCATTAGAGCATATAATTAGTTCTATGAGTCATTTAAAAAAATCTTGGACTTAAAATTTAATCATAATAAAACAATGACATTATTAATTAATAAAAAATAAAAAATACAAAAAATTGGAATGGCAAGCAAATGAAATACCTTGTTATAACCAGTATATCTAACAGTACAAAAATGACACAAACACATTTTCAACAGATTATTGATAAAATTTTAAGTTTATTCACAAACTGGAACAAATTTTTCTTCACCGTGGAAAAATGATGAATGCGTATAAGATGGTAATTGTTTGTCTTGCAATCTTCAGTACTATCTCCATCAAAAACAAAATGATGAAGAAGATGAATAATATTCTAATTAAAAATTTTTTAGCATCCTAAACATTAAGGATTTAATTTGATTGTCACAGAAAATGTGAGGATAATGGTGAAATAAGATTTCCTGATATTCAATTGTATGCTGCTTCAACAATTGTAAAAGTTATAGTGTTATGGATAGATTCATCTTATGATTCAGAATGGAAACAACTATATCAAGACAGATTATTAGTAAATAATAAATATGTCACAACCAGTCATAAATAGTCGCTAATAGTTTTATCTAGTTATTAAAAGATTTTTTGCATAAATGGAATTACACCATCTTCTCAAATTCCTTATTTAAATAACATCACTTCGTTCCAAAAGTTTTCATAGTCTAGCCATTAAATAGCAAAAGTGAAAAGCCACCAGCTGGATTTAACATATAAATTATTTTATTTTATAAGAAGCAACGAACTTGTAACTTAAACAAACAAAATAGATAATCGAATAACTTCACATATGCAGACGATAAATAATAAGCGCTTTCATTTAAAACGTTTTAAACTTCATCAGACAATCAGTTGAATTACATCACTTCATTATGTAACCTTCACTTTTTTCAAAAAATCCCGCTCACATGACTAATATAACTCAAGCATACCCAGTAATAAAAAAATGGGTGTTTGAAAATATTTTGACTTGTCTCACATATATATTATTTTGAGTTCTTATATATAATCTTTCTATTAGCAATTATATGCATTTAAAATAACTAATACTATCAATATTTACCATTAAATAAATTATTTAAAATTTTTATTCAAGTAATATAAAAAACAGTATTAATATATAAATATAAAGCCATTAAAGTAAGAGCGCTATAAACATGACATATGATATTCAGCCTACTAGGAAAAAAATGTATAATACTTAAAGAATTATAAATAAATAATTTTATAAAATCTTTATTAGGAACTTTTTCAACATTCTAAAAATCTATAAAACATATTAAATAATATTAAATCTATACACTTATATTTAAATTATATATTAAATGTATCCCAATCATTTTTATTAATTTTCATTCATTATATTAAAAATCTACCTGTTTTAGTTAATAAAAGTATGTTTATAATATTATTATTACTATTAACTAAGAAATTAAAAATTTATGATTCCTTTTGCTATGAAGATTTATAATATTTTATTCATGAGAATTATAAATATTATAATAAAAATTAATATTAACAATTATTATCATTATCTACTTATCTTATTAATGCTCAAAGATCACTACTTAATCTTTAATTTTCTTCCTATTCAATGCTTTTAATTCAAGTACTGGCGCTATGGTGCTTCGTTCATTTATACTAGGCCATGTATATGCCTGTAGTTTAATTTGCCATTGTAATTCTCTTTGTTCAAGTATTAAATTCCAAGGAGTCTTGTCTTTTATCTCTACTTGATCTATCACAATAAAATAAAACTGATGATTATTATATTCATCAATATGCTTCGCTAGGGCATTGTTCATTTTATTTTTCTTAATTGCATATTCGTGTTCATAGATTCTTTGGGATAAAGCTCTCTCTGTTTTGCCTACATAAAATGAGGGAAATGAATCACATATGGCTAAATAAACTACGGCTTTTGACGTCCAGTTATATTTGTTATTTAAAAAGTATTTTTTATTTCTTATATGGAAACTTTGCCCTAAATAGATTTTATAGCACCAATTACAGGTACCACACTTATGCATTCCTTTCATTACCTTTTTATTATTAGTATTTTGGGTATTTGATCTAAGTAAGTCTTTAAAACTTTTCCCTTTTCTATATACAATTTTAGGGACCTCATTTATATATTTTTTACAATGGGGGTCATCCATTAGGATCCCCCAATTATTCATAAATATTTCCATTATAATTCGGTATTCCTGCGTGTAAGTGATAACCAATGCTTTTGTAAAGTCGTTATCATTTTCATTTTTCAACCCTAAACTATTAATGACTAAGGGTTTTTCTGTAATATCGCCTTTAAAATTAGTTGTATTTAAATCCCCATTATCAAGAGTATTAACAATCTTATTAGACCCCTTTAATATTGGATAAAAATGACCATTTATTCTTTTTTGTGTTACTTCGGTAATCAATGTATCTATTAAAACTGGTGGATAATTTTTATTTATAAACATGCCTCTTAAAAAGTTGCACTATTTGAAATTCTGCAAAATTAGTAATCATTCTGGCAGCTCTTACAAGTTGCCCTTTTATAACTGATTTTTTCTGATTTTCTGGGTGTGCACTACTATAATGAAGAAAACCATTGGAATACGATTCTTTTCTATGGATTAATGAAATATAAGTTTTATTTTCATAATCTTTAATCAAATTAACATCTAAATAATTAATATTATTATTATTTATATTCCATGTAAACTTAAAAAATGAAGTGGTTTCATTAATATAAGCTAAACATTTGTTTAAAATATCTAAGTTACTATTCCAAATAAGGCTGATATCATCTTGAAAGTGGTTATAAGATTTGATAAATGCATAATATTTACTATTGAAAATATACTTTTTCTCCCAATGTGCCATGACTAAATTTGCGTATGTGCATCCACATGGTGACCCCATAGCTATCCCTTTTCTCTGAATATAATATTTATTGTCAAAAATAATGTAATTATTATTTAAAATTAATTCTAAAAGCTCAATTATTAAATTAAGTCTTGTTTAATAGAATATTGAAATAAAATTTCACCTACCCATTCGAGGCCTATATTTTGGGGGATTACCGTGTAGAGGTCACATACATCTATAGTTACCAAAATATCCTGGTTATTAAATTCTATATCATTCATGTGATCTAAACATGTCCATGAGTCTTTACAAATATATTTTTCTTTCTTAACAATCTTTTTTAACTCACAATCGACATACTTAGCACATGCTGAGGTAATAGAATATCTTCCATCTACCAATGGACGCATGTGAGGATCAAGTAAATTTTTATGAATTTTTGGATTTCCAAAAAAACTGGAATTCTAGGCATTGTAATATTTAAATAATTATATAAATCGGTATCTATCCGCCTTTCTAAAAACATGTCATTAATTTGTATGTAAATTTTCTTGTAAGCAGAATTTAATTCATTTAATGATATTTGTTCATAAGTATCAGTCTTCAAAATTATTTCCATTTTTTGATTATACATTTCGTTATTCATAATCACAGCACCCCCTCCCTTATCTGGCTTCATAATTCTAATTTTTTCTTTTTGTAAGGCCTTTAAAATTTTTTGTTCATTTACGCTTAAATTTGAAGGATATTCTATCCTTTTATTCCATTTATCTAAATTCTTTAACTGATTTTCACACATCTTCTCATATAATATTAACTTAGGATGCAAGGGAGGGTTAAAGGTGCTGGAAATGTTAAACTTCCGTGAGTCATTATATATAGTATCTTGATAAATCCAGGAAAAATAATTTTTTCTTAAGAACAGTTTCATATCTATCATAACAGACGTGAAATCAAATGCATTAGATGGGACAAAAGTGTACCCCTTAGATAATAAATTTGCCACGTCTTGATTCACTTCAATATTAGAAAAATGAAACACTTTAAAGTCCCCAGCATCATTCACAATAATATATTTCAATGCATTCTAAGTTAGTCCATATTGACAAGATTATAAGTCCAATTGGTTGACATCTCCATTTGAATTAACCAACCTATTACTGTTTATGTTCTCCATTGTTTGTCCTTTGGCCTGGCTCCTTGAAACCCTGCTGCTTGATAACTTGAATAGGGGGTTTTGTTTTTAAGTCTTTCAGAGCACCTTAATTCAGGAAATTCTTCATTATAGGCCAAGTCCTTATGCTGTTCAATGTCATTATGGTCATGTACAGCAATATTTATATTTTTATTGTTATTATGAGCGTAATTTTTGTTTCTTCTATTTTGTCCACATGGAGGCCTAGGATATGCTAACCCATTAGCATATTGGTTGATGTCTCTTTCCAATTTATTCATCTTCCCATTCTTCAGTTTACTGATGTACTGTTCAATACTATTATATATCCTCAGCATATCATATTGAACTGTATCAAATGAATTATAAGCTTGAATGATGTTATCAAGTTGGTCTAATTCTACTATGAGCTGGTCTATATCTATTTGATTATACTTAATTAACACATCTAACAGATCTTTACCACTTTTATCAAACAACTAAAGTAACTCAATATGCATTGGTGAATTATGTACCAAACCAGTAGGGTACCACCAAAGGCACAACCCTTTTGGTATTATATTATGTTTAATACACTCTTTCAAATAAGCGTTCTCCAGTTGGAGCTTCCTACATCTCATTAATTTATTGCTAGTACCTGAATTTACTTGTCCTGAAAATGCAACCAACCATTCAGTCAAAATAGGGACTGTTTTCCTTGTACCTTCCTTGGAAATGGGTATATGCTGTTGCCCCCGATGCATTGGAGCATGATATGTTCTATTTATCAAGTTACTTTGAGGGCCATTATTGTCCCTTAAACTTTCCATGTCTTGTTTGGCGTTATCATTGGTACCACCATTTCGATTATCTAGGCATGCCGGTGTAAGGTTGAAATCAAAACCAGTATTGGTTTTGACGCCATGCGAACATCCATTCACTCTATTTGCTTCCAAGTTATTGAACCTTTCATATAATCCATCTACTCGCTGTGTCAGTTTCAGTATCAACGCAGTTAAGTTACCAACTGACCCTTCGGTCACATCCATGGAATCATCCAGCTTTACGGCAATTTCGTTTGAACCAACCAACGACATGTTACAGATGAGAAACGACAAACTACTAAATAGCAAAAGCGAAAAGCCACCAGCTGGATTTAACGTATAAATTATTTTATTTTATATGAAGCAACGAACTTGTAACTTAAACAAACTTAAAATAGACAATCGAATAACTTCTCATATACAGACGATAAATAATAAGCACTTTAGTTTAAAATGATTTAAACTTCATCAGACAATCAGTTGAATTACATCACTTCCTTATTATAACCTTCACTTTTTTCAAAAAATCTCGCTCACATGACTAATATAACTCGAGCATGCCCAGTAATAAAAAAATGAGTGTTTGAAAATATTTTGACTTGTCTCACATATGTATTATTCTGAGTTCTTATATATAATCTTTCTATTAGCAATTATACGCATTTAAAATAACTAATACTATCAATATTTACCATTAAATAAATTATTTTAAATTTTTATTCAAGTAATATAAAAAACAATATTAATATATAAATATAAAGCCATTAAAGTAAGATCTCTATAAACTTGACATATGATATTCAGCCTACTTGGAAAAAATTGTATAATACTTAAAGAATTCTAAATAAATAATTTTATAAAATCTTTATTAGGAACTTTTTCACCATTCTAAAAATCTATAAAACATATTAAATAATATTAAATCTATACACTTATATTTAAATTATATATTAAATGTATCCCAAGAGAAAAGGGATAGCTATGGGGTCACCATGTGGAGGCACATACGCAAATTTAGCCATGGCACATTGGGAGAAAAAGTATATTTTCAATAGTAAATATTATGCATTTATCAAATCTTATCACCACTTCAAGATGATATCAGCCTTATTTGGAATAGTAACTTAGATATTTTAAATGAAGTTTTAGCTTATATTAATGAAACCACTTCATTTTTTAAGTTTACATGGAACATAAATAATAATAATATTAATTATTTAGATGTTAATTTGATTAAAGATTATGAAAATAAAACTTATATTTCATTAATCCATAGAAAACAATCGTATTCCAATGGTTTTCTTCATTATAGTAGTGCACACCCAGAACATCAGAAAAAATCAGTTATAAAAGGACAACTTGTAAGAGCTGGCAGAATGATTACTAATTTTGCAGAATTTCAAATAGAGTGCAACTTTTTAAGAAGCATGTTTATCAATAAAAAATATCCACCGGTTTTAATAGATCCATTGATTACCAAAGTACCACAAAAAAGAATAAATGTTCATTTTTATCCAATATTAAAGGGGTCTAATAAGATTGTTAATACTCTTGATAATGGAGATTTAAATACAACAACTAATTTTAAAGGTGATATTATAGAAAAACCCTTAGTCATTAATAGTTTAGGGTTGAAAAATGAAAATGATAACGACTTTACAAAAGCATTGGTTATCACTTTCATGCAGGAATACCAAATTATAAAGGAATATGTATGAATAACTGGGGGATCCTAATGGATGACCCCCATTGTAAAAAATATATAAATGAGGTCCCTAAAATTGTATATAGAAAAGGGAAACGTTTTAAGGACTTACTTAGATCAAATACCCAAAATACTAATAATAAAAAGGTAATGAATGGAATGCATAAGTGTGGTACCTGTAATTGGTGCTATAAAATCTATTTAGGGCAGAGTTTCCATATAAGAAATAAAAAATACTTTTTAAATAATAAATATAACTGTAAGTCAAAAGCCATAGTTTATTTAGCCATATGTGATTCATGTCCCTCATTTTATGTAGGCAAAATGGAGAGAGCTTTATCCCAAAGAATCTACGAACACGAATATGCAATTAAGAAAAATAAAATGAACAATGCCCTAGCGAAGCATATTGATGAATATAATAATCATCAGTTTTATTTTATTGTGATAGATCAAGTAGAGATAAAAGACAAGACTCCTTGGAATTTAATACTCGTACAAAGAGAATAACAATGGCAAATTAAACTACAGGCAGATACATGGCCTGGTATAAACTAAAGAAGCACCATAACACCAGTACTTAAATTAAAAGCACTGAATAGGAAGAAAATTAAAGATTAAGTAGTGATCTTTGAGCATTAATAAGATAAGTAGTTAATGATAATAATTTTAATATTAATTTTTATTATAATATTTATAATTCTCATGAATAAAATATTATAAATCTTCATAGCAAAAGGAATCATAAATTGTTAGTTTCTTAGTTAATAGTAATAATAATATTATAAACATACATTTATTAACTAAAACAGGTGGATTTTTAATATAATGAATGAAAATGAATAAAAATGATTGGGATACATTTAATATATAATTTAAATATAAGTGTATAGATTTAATATTATTTAATATGTTTTATAGATTTTTAGAATGGTGAAAAAGTTCCTAATAAAGATTTTATAAAATTATTTATTTATAATTCTTTAAGTATTATACAATGTTTTCCAAATAGGCTGAATATCATATGTCATGTTTATAGCAATATTACTTTAATGGCTTTATATTTATATATTAATATTGTTTTTTATATTACTTGAATAAAAATTTAAAATAATTTATTTAATGGTAAATATTGATAGTATTACTTATTTTAAATGGCTACAATTGCTAATAGAAAGATTATATATAAGAACGCAAAATAATACATATGTGAGACAAGTCAAAATATTTTCAAACACCCATTTTTTTATTACTGGGCATGATCGAGTTATATTAGTCATGTGAGCGGGATTTTTGGAAAAAAATGAAGGTTATATAAGGAAGTGATGTAATTCAACTGATTGTCTGGTGAAGTTTAAAACTTTTTAAATGAAAGCGCTTATTATTTTTCGTCTGTATATGTGAAGTTATTCGATTGTCTATTTTAAGTTTGTTTAAGTTACAAGTTTGTTGCTTCATATAAAATAAAATAACTTATACGTTAAATCCAGCTGGTGGCTTTTCGCTTTTGCTATTTAGTAGTTTGTCGTTTCTCATCTGTAATAGTCTAGCCATTGCATTAATGACTTAATATTTTCTATATTTCCAATTGGATATACAAATGACTGTTTAGAAACTCACAACTTCATAAATTGCTAGTATTGAAACAACAAAGTAAATTCATTTATTGGTCTCAGTTCTTAAATGGTACGGATATGCATGCTGCTGAAAATTTAAGTTTCAACTACAATCAAGATAGAATTGGTTAATTTTAAAAATGTTTAGAGACTTTTAAACACAGAGATTAATAAGATATTATTCTTAGATAAGAAATCATTCCTCAGATTATTGGAATTCTTAATAAATATAATAAATATCAATAATAATAATAATAATAATAATACAATGAAAAATAGATCATATTTGCCACAAATGTATAAAATCTTTAACTTAAATTTCACATATTTAGACAATTCCTATTGGAACTCCTTCTCAAAAATAAACAATGAATACTTTTGTGATGAATATAATAAAATAATATTAAAATCTACAGATAGAGCATCATCATCATTGTTATACTGAAAAATTTTCACTTGGAAATTCTTATATAGAGAGTTTGTCATGCCTAACAAAATTATGTATAAATCAAATAGAATTATATGCTAAATATGTGGTTCTGAAATAATAGCTGACTGGATGCTTGTGGTATATGAATATAAAATCATCTCCCCTTTTTGGAAAGAAATGAATAACTTAATTCAAGCTTATGGTCAGATAGATGATATTCTAAATATTTACTTTTATTTAATGCTCTGATTCCTGTGCTAATTCCAAAAACCCAGTTCCTCTTCTTTGGTCTATTCTTGCTATAGCCAGAAAAGTAATTACTAAAAATTGGAAAAGTAAAGTTATCCCATCTAGTGTTGAATTTATTATTATGGCAAAAATTGTTTGCTGTAGTGAATTACATACTATAAAGATAGGAAATTCAAATATTCCACATTCATATAAATCTTGGCTTAAACTTAAAGATGTGCTTGAAAAATGTTAATTGTTGTTGATATGTGTAACTTTGATGTATTGACCAGCTATGGGCCTATGTAAATGGTCATTTGTTTTTAACTGATGTGTTTAGTTAACGTTTTAAAACCAAATTAAAGAAAAAAGAAAAAAAGTACTCAAATATTCAGAACATTAATTTTCTATTACTTTTGCCTACATAGAATAAAGTACACCTAATGCACCTTGCCAGATAAATTATATTATTAGTCTTACAAGATTCTAAAAATAAATTATTTCCCTGTTATGGTATGTATAAACATATTATCAACTGATATATGTTAAATATGCAATTAAAGCAGATTTAGTTTAGATACCTACATTAAGCATGGGATAATACTGATAAGGATATGTGTTCTTAAAATGGCAACTTATGGAATAAACATCCTGAACTTTTAAAGCAATGACAACATTTGAATTTGAAGTTAAGTTTTGAGTATGTGAAATTACTGAATGCATTTTTGAACCAATAGAAAATTAGATGCTGAAGGAGGTTGATTAATTATATGCCAAACTAACATCATTCCTCTCAAAGAAGTTCATAAGAATGTAAATGATTAGATGTTTGAAACAGTAGTTACTTTTGAGCAACTGTTGGTGGCAACTGAAATGAAGACACACCAGAAAGATGTTACTGATTTTAAGTCAAGTCATATATTCTAATGACCTAAAGAAAACACTCACGTGGGCTCCAAAAATGTTGAAGAGGAGAGGACCCAGTATTGAGCCTTGAGGTACCACAGTACCAACTGGTAAATAAGGAGAAAAATTGGAATTCCATTTGACTGATTGATATATGTTAGAGAGATAACTGGTAAACATTGCAAGGTAGTTTCTGTTAAGCCAAGAAGGGAGAGTTTGGTCATGAGTTTGAGGTAGGAGACTATTTTTTTATTTTTATTTTTGTTTTACATTTGTTGACTGGGATAGTCCAACTGGATGCATGTCCATTTTCAGCAGAGGCCCAGGGAGAAAAGCTCCAAGTGTAAGCAGATACAGCATTATATAATACCAGCATTACATATTACAAACAGACTATTTACAGAGATTACATAAGTAAGCAAGTTAAACAAGTGCCACAGGTTAGAGTTAATCCCTAGCATATGCCAAAATTAAAATAAATTGCACAGTAAGATGGTTAACAGATTTTTACATATTCTAGATAGAGTTAGACTATATCAAAAACTTTAGATAGATCTAGAAATAGAGATGATACAAAGTTTCCTTTATCATGATCTTTATTTACTGTGTCAGTGAAGGATATTAGAGCAGTAGTAGTACTGTGTGCAGGTCTCAATCCATGTTGTGTAAGTGAAAAAAGATTTTTGTTGAGTAGATTTTGAAGTGATTGTTTATAGATACATTTCTCCAGAATTTTGGTCATAGGAGAAAGAATTGCAATAGACCTATAGTTAGATATTTCTGTAAAAGTGCCACCTTTGTAGAGAGGAAGGATGAAGAATTTTTTTACACAGTTTGGAGACATAAGCTTCATTAATGGATCTTTTAATGAGTATGGAAACAGGATAAGCTACTGAGTTGGCTACTATTCATAGAAATTACACGTCAGATATATATTCAATATATATATATATATATATATATATATATATATATATATATATATATTAAAACATGAGGACATTTTATGGTTGTATGATGATTTATCTGTTATAATTTAATTCAATCCAAGGCTTACTTTCAAAAATCTGACCAATTAAAAAAGTGTTATTTTTTAAAAAACAGGAAGGAAAAAAGATAAAGATTGGCAAAAGGATTACAAGACCTTTTTTAGTTGTATATGTTGTCAACACATATCATGCATCTAATAGCAGGAAGATAATTTACTTTAGATACACTGGCAACTTGTGAGACTAAAAATAGTTTATCTACTGAGGTGTGTTAGGTGTACTTCCTTCTCTGTAGGCAAAAGTAATAGAAACTTAAAGGACAGAATGTGTGAACTCCTTTCTAAGATATGAGAAGTTTAGAAACTAATGCATTACATAAACACATGCAGAAGGACAGGGATGCACATAACTTTAAATTTAATGTTTTAGAGACAGGAATACATAATAAGAGTAGGAGATGAAGTTTTATACACAGGGAATAAGGATTACAACAGCAGATTCAGGACAGATCCACATCTGAGCTTAAATAGGGCATATAGTTTGAAGCTCACACTTAAGTCAAGATCCATTAGGACATTTTGAAATAAAAACTGTATACAAATATTAATTTTCATTAAACACTTTTAAATATATATTGTTATATGCATGGGTATATAATTGTTCTAGTTAAAGATTGCTAATTAGGTAGCTAAGAAATAAATGTATTACACATTTTTAAAAAATACATTTTAAAGATTTGTATTGGTTGATGAAGGTCTTATATGAAAAATCATGTGACCTAAAAGTTTTGTTAACATTTTCCTTTTTATATTGATTTTAAACATTTGAGAAAGCATGTTGGTGCAAAAGCTTTGTTGTCATTAAAGTTTTTTTTTTAATCATTGCCATAGTGCCTGTGAAGAATCTGTGCTAGCATGTCTGGCAGGAGATTTGTGCATATTCTTAGCTTAACTTATATTGTATGCCAGAATGCCTGATTGTGAAAATGTAAATAAGTTTAAAATGTTGAGTCTTTCCCTGTTTAAAAAGAATGCTTAATGAATCTGTCACTGCTTTGATACAGTTTTAACTGTGCATGTTTGAGAGTCACATTCTAAAGTACAAACTGTGGAGAATCAACTGAGCAGTGAGAGATGTCATTGGAATATTCCTTGTTACTAGGAGATGATTTAAACAACTGAATGACAGAAAAATAATCTTTTCTTTACAGCTGACTCTTCTATTTTGAAATTAGACAGTTGAGACTTCTGAAGAAGACAGTTGAGACTGAGAAGCTGTGCAATTTATCAAGTATAGAGCAGTGTGTCAAGTACTGAACAGTCCGTGAACACCAAGAAAAAGAGAACTAGCCAAGTAAACTGTAAGCTTGCCTTGGCCTTGCTATTTTATCTCAGAGTTGATCGGGAGCAGTGTTTCTTAATAATATCAGGAAAGTTTAGTCATTATGATAGAGTTTTTCTTGAACAATGGACTTCTATCCTGCAGTTTGATTTACATTTCTGTTGATTGAATTCTAGGGCTATTGATTTTCAATCTTGTAATCATTTTTACTTATTATTAAATGTTTTTCATTATTTTACATTGTGGCTGGAAACCAGTGTTTTCTTTTAGAGATCAGAGAGTGCTTCTACCAGTTTTATACTCCTCAGGTCACCTCGAGGCCTGACTGTTCCGGTCATAGCTATCATTTATTTTGATAATTAATTTTCATAATTAGACACCCTTTTTGAAGGGCATGAAGACCCTCTGATTTGTAGCAGTGTTTCTTTGCTTTGGGAAAGAGACATGGCTGGAAATATGTGTCAGGCTTTCTCAGAAGTGTTTGGCTATGTGAGATTTAAATTTACTTTGAATGTGAGTGTATCAGAGGTCTCAAACTGGAACACTTTGCTCTGAAGTATATATTAAGAAAATACATTTAGGTGGACAGAGATATATAGTCCAATCCCAGGAAAATAGAGTATGTTCCTTGTATGTTCTTAGGGGAAAATTGTGAAATATTACTTTTGTTTAAGTAACAGTCTCATATTGGAGTCGGTAGTGAGGATTGAAGCTCCTTAGTTACTGACCCAGGATAATAAGGGACATCACATTAATTGTTGGCAGTCTGGTGGGATATTGGCTGGACATCACATTTAATTGTTGGCAGTCCAGTGGAATATAGTCGGACATCACAGTATCCTTGATCTGATAGGTACTGGTTCTTGTTTGATTCAGACACTTCTCTTTACCTTTTTTGAGCTGCCTTCTACTGCTTTTTATTTTGTAAAACATAACAGCCCTGTAGAAATTATAATAACACTTCAGTCATCACAAGCACATTGGCACTAGGCTCAACATATAATGCATTGTGCATTCCATGCAATGTTAAGGCAGCTACATTATATTATAGTCTTAAAGTAGCAATGGCTATATTATATATTCATATTATATAGAGACTCTTGCAGATTTACTTTATTTATAAACACATCAGGTAAAACTAGTAGGCAAATGTTTCTTTTAAGGGGAGACCTGAGAATACAGAGTAGGTGAATAACTTGACAAGTGTCACACTTTTGGAAAATGGAGACTGATAGAATCAAACAGAATGAAGCCTATTAACAGCCTTGATCCTTTGCATTACTGGTGCATGCCATCACTAGTATGAAACTTGTGTACTACATCTGTTGTTCTGTACATATTGATTTGAAAGTTGTCTACCGCATCTATTGCTCTGCACATGCTCATTGTTCCCGCCCCTTGCACTTTGTCAGTATTGTCACCTGTTGTGCAATATACACAGTACAACACAGTGTGTGAGTAGCATGTGGAGTGCAGTGATTTATAACTGCTATGCTTACAGTAATGTGTATGTCACTATGTCTGATTCTGAAGACTGCCCATATAATGACAGCATCTCCAACAGAATATCACTTGCACAGCGGTATGTCTGACTCTGAAAGTAGTACAACTACAAATTGCATGAGCCCACTATTCCAAAAAACTCCATATTCAGTCTATAGTGTTGTCCACATGTCCAGTAAAAGCATCAACCTTTGTTTACTGTGTGACTCTGAGCAATTTGCTTAACAAGTCAGTGGCCAAGGGCTGCTCTTGAAAAGGGGCACTTATGTCCAGTGGGCTTAACAGGTTAACAAATGCAATAAAAACCCTGCAGTAGCAATGCCTTCACTGAAGTTACATTTAAATAGCAGTTGCAGTATATCAAGTATAAGATATTAGGGAGCACTATACCACAACACACAGTTACACAGTTACTCAGACTATAAACTGATGCAGACATCAACAAGATCATACCTGCAAATCCAAGTAACATTTATATCATCTCATAACCCTTTCTGACTCCAAATGTAATATTGAAACCTGTGTTTCATCAGGTACACCATGTGCTTCAAACTATGTAAACTTCAACACATGACTGAATACATGCAACATGCAGGGCATACTATAGCACAAGACAAGTAAAGTAGTCATGTATTATAACCTGCTATATAAGAGCAGTATAAATAGATATAATGCATAATACATGGGAAACCAACTTTCACCCAAAAGTTGCCATAATGTTCTAATGCTTGCCTGTCACTCTGCACTGTTACTAATGATTATAATACCATCCCATATACTTTCAGATAATGATATTAACTGTAAATCTGAAGTCTAAGTACATGCAGTTCTCGTGCTGTACAGTCATAATATAGAGACGTTACAAAAAAAAAAACTCAACTAACACAAGATGTTAAAAAAGAGATTTGACACATACATGGGCAGAAAAAAATGGTATTTTTCAAACACTTTCTGTGTTAAACCTCTACACACATGTATAACAGTGACACCAGAGCCAAAGACATAAAATTGTGAAAAATAAGAATATTTTTCACCTATCATTATAGGCACAAATATGTTGTGACAAATGCAGAAGACAACAGTTACCTTCCACATCCCCAGGAAGTAAGTTGTAAACAGTATGACATGAAATATTCACCATAAAACACAAGAAAAATGGATCCATGTGATGTGAAACACTCCCCATAAGGCACCTGAGAAAAATATATTTATTGCATTATCTAAGAGAATATAAACAAACTTGATAGCAGTTTGGTTGATTGCAGTTGCTATGGTAGATAATGCAATGTAATACAAGTCTGAATTTCAAAGTGAGTATGGAGAGTTAATTTTTTTGTAAGTTAATTGATCTTGACAGTGTTCTTAACCCAGAAGCTGTGTGATAGCTATATTTACTGAGTCTGCATTTAGAACGGTGTCCTGGTTGCTTAACCATTCATTAATTCCTAATGAGAATAAGTATGTTAGCTTATTTATAGAAAATAAGGTTTATTTAGAACTGTCTCCTGCTTTGCTTAACTTTTGCTTACTTTAAAGAAAATAAGTCCATAACTGAACTGTGCATGCAATGTAATATATCTTACTGTAGGCCATTTAACTGAACTGTGCATGCAGTGTAATATATCTTACTGTAGGCCATTTAACTGAACTGTGCATGCAATGTAATATATCTTACTGTAGGCCATTTAACTGAACTGTGCATGCAATGTAATATATCTTACTGTGGGCCATTTTTCCAGCTAACTTAGCTCCTGAGTCTTTTCATGCTTGCTTTTTATTCTATGTACGTACTTAAAACTGACCTCCCCTGCTTTCGTTTTTTGTCTTTATAGGCCCCTCCTCAGCGTTCAGCGGTCTTTTACTTCCTGTCCAGTACTGAAAACCAAAACATAAAACAACTTTATTTGGATCTGAAAAAGAAGCCACCTTAACTACAGTCAGTCCTGCAACAATCAGATATCAATCAGACCACTTTAAGTATGTCTCCCTGTGACTGAATAAGTATCCACACTTAAAGCGTATCTCTAAAAGAAACATAGTGGCAAGTTCTAGTCTGAATAAGTGGTGCTCATAGCAGACGATTAGGTTCTCATTACAGTAAAGGATGGCAGCAGCTAAAACTGTGCTATTCTCTTAAATTTTTTCTCCCTTCTGCAAACCTTACCACACTATCTCCTGGGCTCCTAGTTTTTCTATCTTCAACACTATCCTACCCTTTTATTTCTGCTTTTTTATATCCTCTGCCTCCCTCATTCTTTTATACCGCTTCTAGTGCTTGCTTTCCCTCTGTCCACCCTGCTACTCTATACTGGTATCTCTCTCCTTATTTTACCCTCATCTGCTGCCCCTAAGGCCAGCGTTCTACCTCTAAAGTGCTGTTACCCAAATATTTATGTACTTAGTGCTTAATTTTACCTTTCAACACCTCCTTAGCCTGGTTTTTCACTTTCCTTCAGAACTGATTATCTTCTTGGCATTCTCTCAACCTGGGTGGGGCCCTGCTCTGTTCACCCTCACTCTGCTCGGGCTTCACTCCACTCCACTACCCTGCCCCCATTTCCCACCCAACCCCACTACTCCTACTTTTATTCTAGCCAGTTTCCCCACCCTTTATCTTTTATCCAATCAGACAAAAAGTCATATTGTAACCAATCCATTTAATTACTCACACTCAATCTCACACATCTCACTTAATTTCACCCACTCCTCTACCCCTACTATTAGCCTCTCCTCTCCCCTACACCTATATTTTCCAACTCTCTAAAACATGCTAAACCCAATTTACCAATTTTACACCTGCATATTTCCATCAATGATCTCACTACTCTTTAAAACTCTCCCTACCCTTCTAATCTTCTTGTTATGTCTCATACCCCTATACCATGCTACCTCCCATTCTAACTATCTCACCCTTTATTTCTTTCCTTTCCCCCACTCCCCACCACATAATACTTACCACCGCTCTATCATAAGAAGCTTCTACTCCATCTCCCTCTCTCTGATACAACCTAACTTCCTTCATTACTTTAACTTACAAATTATGCCAACCTCAACTAAATTCCAAATGACAAAGCTCATAATATACTTCCCCTTATTTGATAAAATAAAATCTAACTCCATTGCACTATCTCTCCCCAACATCCTCTATCTAGGAGGTGATATTCACCCCAACCCTGGTCCTAGTCCATCTATTCGCAAAAACTCCCCCACCCATAAAACTCTTCAACTCTTTACTCTCAATGCCCGAAGTCTCTGTAACAAAGCAACCATTTTTCAAGCCTGGCTATTCCATAATCAACCAGACATTATTGCCATCACTGAAACATGGCTTAAAGCCCCATATCTCAGAATCTGAAATACTACCCCCAGGCTTCCATGCCCTTAGGTGCAATCATACACTCAATAAAGGTAGTGGTGTTGTTTTAATCTACTCCAGCTTGCTCTCCATAATACCCTACCCAAATGAAATTCCTCAGTTTGGTAATGCTGAAATTCTGGCCTGCTTACTTAATATGAATAACCACAAAAGTCTCTGCATCATTGCCCTATATATCCCTTCTGGAAACAATATCCCAATCCTGAAGAAATTCTCCTATTGGCCTCTACCAACATAAATAATGATACATACATACTAGGAAATGTAAACATAAATTGGGACAACATCAATAACTCTATACCCACTCAATCCATTAATCTCTTTAACTTTACCCAAATAATTAATTCTATTACTAGACCCAATAAAACCAATCCTCCAGGCTCTTCCATTGACTGTATTCTAGCCTCCCATCCAAATAGAACTACAAACTCAGGCACAATTCCTGACTCCATCAGTGACCACCTCTCAGATTATGCCCATCGCTCTACCTCTTCTTCCCTTCTACAACATCACTACATCCACATACATAACCATAGTAATTTCAACACTAGCATATTCTCTAACTCCCTCAAACTAATAAACTGGAACATTCTAAACACACCTCGTCTTGATGATGCCGGTGACCACTTTAATTCCACTTTTCTAAATATTTTAAATAGCGTAGCACCAACTAGAACAAAAAGAATAAAAAACAACTCTTCCCCGTGGCTCACAAAAGATACTAAAAAACTAATGCACCAAAGGGACAAATCTTGGAAACTTTATTAAAAAATAAACTCCCTGAAACCCTACTTCAGTACAAACAGCTCCACAACCTCACAAAAAACTAATCCTCAGAGACAAAAAATCCTACTTTATCATACTCCAGTCCACCCATACTAAAAACCCCAAATACTTCTGGAAATCTATAAACTCTTTTCTCAGCTGAGGCACCCAACACAATCCCTGCCCTGACCTCAAAAATCTGATGAAGAATTAGCCTCTCTATTCAATTTTTTCTTTAATAACTCCATATCTGAACTAACAAAATCTTTTGCCAAAAATACTCCCTCCTACACTCATACTTCCTCCATCACAACCCCTCTTTCTACTGACTCCAGTTCCACTTCCACTCCCGTCTTCAACCTAAAACCCACATCCACCAACTTTATAAGAAAACTTTTCTCCAAACTAAAACTCTGCTCTAACGCTCCTGACAACATCCTCTCTATTTTTCTTAAATCAGCTTCTGATGAAATAGCACTCTCTATAAATCTATTAATAAATAGGTCCATACAGGAATCCTACATCCCCAAACTCTAGCACACTGCCTATATTGAACCTCTTCATAAAGGTGGGAAAACACAAACATCTCAAATTTCCACCCCATAGCCATCATATCCACAATCTCGAAAATCCTAGAAAAATGCGTTCATCTACAACTAATGCCATTCCGAACTCAAAGCCACCTCTTCACTCCTACCCAGCATGGTTTCCAACCTAGGCACAGCACTACAACAGCTCTCCTTTCTTTCCTAGATACAGTTAACTATGCCTGAGATTCTGGGGAAATAGTAACCACAGTGCTTTTGGACGTCTCCAAAGCCTTTGATACTGTTTCCCACACCCATATTCTGAGCCATCTCTCAAACGTAAATCTCTCTCAAACTACCCTCACCTGGTTCTCAAGCTACCTGTCCAATAGAGCTCAGGCTGTAAAATGGAGGAAAAGTATCTCCCCTTTTCTTCATACCCCCACAGCTTTACCCCAAAGATCCATTCCTGGATCAATGCTGTTCAATATCTTTAGCAACACTTTTCACTCCGCCATTCCTAATGCCAAAGTAATCCAATATGCAGACAACTCATCTTTATTCTGCTCTGCCTCTTATCTCCCTGAACTCTTAACAAAGACCCAGACTACCTTCCTAACAACCGAAGCCTAGATGCTCCAAAATCATCAACAAATCCAAAATATTAAAACCCAAAATATTAATCTTCCTTCCTTCAAAATTCTTCGCTTTTGGCAAAACTTCTTTCAAAATTCTAAGCCAAAATAACTCTCCTATTGAAGTCAACCCTATGCAAAGTTACTACGAGTAACTATAGATGAACACCTAAACTTTGACAATCATGTACTCCTAAACATCAAAAAACACACCAAAAACTGGGTATACTTTATAGGAATAACCACTTTTTCTCATCTCTTACCAGATGTACTCTTGCCTCTGCTTATATCCTTCCCTCCCTAATGTATGGCGCCCCCCTCCCAAGCAACTTATCTGCATCTATTACATCCAAATTAGAAAACTGTTATAACAAAATCTCCCAATTTGCCACTAACTCCAAAACCTCCTCCCATCATTGCCTTTCCCTTAACTCTCTAGACTGGCTAGAACTTCCATACTATCTGGACTTCCTCCAACTCACCACTGCTCATAGATTATTCTTCAACCCCACCAAATGCCCTGCCCTCAAAAACATCCTAGTCCCCTATGTTCCAACTAGATCTCTAAGATCTGCACATCAAAACCCAATATCTCTTCATAAACCTAACAGACGACCAGGACAACTACTTCTTTCTTTTAAGCTGAAAAATGGAATTCCCTCCCTCCTTCCCTAAGAATAATGGAAAATATGTAGAGCTTCAAAACACAGCTTCATTCCTACCTCTCTTCTATTCGGAAATGCACCTGCATTCTTCCAACTTAGCAAGCTCTCCCCCTCCCCTTATTCCCCTCTTTATTGCATGCTGCATTTCTAACCACTTACTGCCAATGCTTCAATCCTCCACTCAAAATAATTCCTTGACTCGATGGCATATATATGCCCATCAACAACCCACCTGCTTCTAAGTGTCTATCACCTTGGCTTCTAGTTCTCTAATGCCAACTCCTAATAATCAAAAATGTTCTTCCTATGTCAAGATTGTAAATATACCTCTCTTTATTGTAAATAATCTAGTATTTGTATTAAGCATATGTTGTGTATTTTTATCCAGCATTTTACTTTTTACTTTTAATTGTATCATAAATCTTTAGTGCGTTTTGCTTGTTGGAGCTTTTCTCCCCGGGCCTCCACTGAAAATGGGCACACTGGGCCCAGTGGACGTTCCCGGTCAACAAACTGGAACTAAATAAATAAATAAATAATGTTCCATGAATAAAGCAAGAGTCTTTTGTGACTAACACTCGTGTGCACTAACAACACATTGCAGTTATCCAAAAGCAAACACAATTAACAACAATAAAGATAGTACAAAAAGCCCTTTGCAGGGGCAGGTGCCCTTCACCACTCAGTGTGAATGACAGGACCACTCACACCTTTTTTACTTATGTATACCAAGTCGGAGAGCACGGTGTCTCATGGAAAGTAGAACTTACTGTGAAACTGCAATCTTAATTTATAAATTACAAATAAATAAATACAAGAAAAAAAAAACAGAATAGAACTTCAAGAATCACACATAATAATGCCACATACTGCTGTATAAGTGGTAATCCATACATCCAAAAAAGGAGTTAACTGCAAACGCAGAGGGAATACCCATGAAAACATCTCATTCTAATGTACAGCAAGCTCATGTAAAATGACATTTCTGTGTTTGTAATGAATAACTCCTTCTATCTCATCTTCTAAAATGGTATACATGCTTTAAGACTTGCTGCTAGTAAAACTATAATTAGTAATTGAAAAAGATATATGTTAAGACTCATTCCTGAGATGCATTGATAAATCAATAATTCAGTCTACAGATTCTATAAGTTACCTTACAGACAAGAAAAAACAAAACTTCCTTTTCTTGCCTTGCATATACTAATCTGAGTATTTCATTTGATGGAGTGGACAGCAGACAGTAAAAAGGAAATAATTATGTAAGCCCACTGAACATGTACCCTCGTTTCAGTGGTGACCTATGCACGATAGACAATAAAGGCTCATTGGTATTCAAAAACAAGCATGCTTATTAGGCAGGTCAGCCAACATGCACATTGTAAATCAAGTATATACCAAAAGAAAAAAAGCCTGGCCGCAGAAATACCATTGAGCAGCCAGACTTTCTATTGGCATATGTTGAGGAGCACAACAAAATATATGAAAAATTAGGTGCTTTCTGAAAACTAAAAACTACCTGATTTCCCTTGTATTTTTGTTCTATCTCTCATTAATATCTATTTTTTTACAGATGCGAAAAAAACAGCAATAGAGATTCTGTTTTTCTTCTGTCACTTCTCTTAAAATGCTATGCAAGTGAGGAAATGTAAGTTCCCTGCACATGCTCAGTACATCAGCATACAAAAATACAGAAGAAGACTGAAGTGTCATTATACAGACATTAAGAAAGGTAAGCAAT